>NC_092801.1:17573146-17771126 GCF_918797505.1 Bemisia tabaci | reverse complement strand
GCGGTGGAATGGCGCAGGAGGGGGGGGGGGGGGGGGGGGGGGGGGGTGCGCTTTTCGGAGTTCATCTATACGAGTGCGAAATAACGAGCCAAAGGAAATATCAAAGGAAAATATCGTATTTTCCGACGGAGCTGAATATTAGATGATAGCCGGAACAAGAACAAAAGATTTACCGCCGGGCGGGGAGAGCGCATAAAAGGCCAAAAAGCCGAGAGCATTCTTATGGTCGGAATGCCGGAATTGAGTTCCGCCGTTGCCCGAATCGCCGGAATTCCTCCGGAAGAATTCGGATTCCGGAGGATTTCGTCCGGAAACGGGGCAACGCTGCTCGATCAAAAAGGCCCCGGCGCCTGGCGGCAGTGAAGTGGAGTGGAGTAAAAACGAATATGGAGCGAGGCTTTTTATGAACACGGGACTCCGTCTTCATTTATTGGAATTACCAGTGTTTAATGGTTAATGACACCGCTTAGCGCTTTCGCCGGCTTCGACGTTGTTGCTGTTGTATTAAAAAAAGGCTTCGACTCCTTTCAAAATAGAGCGCCTTTATCGGCAGAGTATTGATATGTAAGATGGCCGTCCTGCGGGCCGATTATTGAAACTCATAGAGAAAGATATAGGCAAGGACGACAAAAGGGATTCGGAGGGATCCTATTGGTAGAATCGGTTGGTGGCAATGGACTTACACTGAAAAAAAATTTCTCGGCGTTTTTTACCACGGTCCGTTGGTACCTTTACCATCTCACTTTTTTTTACCAATTATTGGTAATTTTACCAAGACAGACTGGTAAGCTTACCTAAAAACCGGTATTTTTACTGTTTTTTTCAGGTAAGAATATAACTTTTATTGATAATCAATTCCCGGTATCTTTGCCATTTTATCTCGGTAATTCTACCACAGTCGACAAAAAATATTGGCGTTTTTACCGGGGTCCAGTAAAATTACCGAGAAGGTCAAACATTTTACCGAGATTTCTCGGTAAAATTACCAATTCCATAATTGGTAATTTTACTGAGAAAAAACTGGGATCAAATAGAACCCTGAATTCTTAGTAATTTTACCCTTTTCTTCGTAAATACACCGAGATTTTTTTTCAGTGTAGGAGGTAGGTAATGGAGTAACTAACGGCAACCCACCAAAGACCCGACAATTAGTCCATCATTTTCTTTCTTAGTCTATAGGAACCAACCATGTCAACCAATAGGATCGCTCTATATTCCCCACATCTTCTTTGTCTATCGCTTTGTCTATCAGTTTCAATAATCAGCCCGCTGGGGCCTAAAAAGGCAACACACTTTCCTAAAGTTACACTGATAAAAAATGTTTGTGCTCTTGTGTTACTTCTGGCTAGACAGGGAGTGAAAGACAAACCAACACACATTTCGTATAAACTGATCGCGGTAAACGCACGGGTCGTAAGACAGTACTGCCGTCTAAGGAAAAACGCCGTATGAACCTTTAGGTGTTGCTATATTTCCTTTGATAAAACACGAATCTCCTAGTAAACTTATGAATATTTTTCTTCAAATTTTTCAAATAATTTTGTTCGCGATTTAACTCAAAGATCCTGGAAATTTCAATTTCAATATTCATAACTTTCCTCAAAAATAAATCTTGTATCGAAGGAAATTTGGCAACTCTCGAATGTTCATACGGCGTTCCTCCTCAGCACGGCTGAGTATGTTGGGCATTTTTAGACAACGTGCGTTAAAAATCAGCATGAAGATGAAAATCTCAAATACAGACGGGAAAAGCTCATATGAGCACAATTTGCTCTCAAGGGATACGCATTCTGGCCTCATTGGGCCAATCCTCAGGGCAGCGAAGCCTCCTGAATTTTCTATTATCAAATCAACACCTTTTGTGTTAATGTAGGTGCAGTTTGCGGTGAATTCTGCGGAGAAAACAATGGGGAAACTGGAAAAATGCATTCCTCCGATTGCAACGTTGGTGTTCACCGTTCGTTTTTCATTAAATTTCTTCAAGAAAACTAGCTAGCATTTTCTCTTGACATTTTCAATCGAAGGCTAGGTTCATTTTATGTTTTAATTCCCGTACTAACCGAACTTTTGTGTTGAAATGTCTCTCAGTGTATTCCTTTAAATCTCAGGGAAATAACGCAAATCATGAGCTCCTACTGACGAGTCCAAACTTTTGTTTAAGATAATTGACAACTAGACAAGATACGAATCACAATACATCAAAATTTAGCTTTAGCTATAAGTTGAAGTTAGCGATAGTTGAAGCTTCACAATACATCAAAATTTTCATCAAAAGTTTACGCAGAGCACGATATGTACAACGAAAAATACCGAAAGTAACTCCCTGACTAAGATACTAACGTTTTTTCATGTGTTATTTCAAACATCTCGCTCAAAAAAAACCCACAATCAATCAGCAGTGACGTGGCGTGGTTTGCAATGTATCGCTTCATATGCCATTCAAACTTAGTTGGAGCACTACATTGTCTACGCATACATACCTCAGAAACCAACAGACTGGTGAACTCTCCGTGTGCTCTAATCCTCCTAAGAATAAGGAATCTCAAAACGCCTTCGAATTGAATGATACTTCCCGTGACTACAGCCACGTGCGAATAGTTGCATGCTGAAGCTTGTTATAAACGCACGAGACAACTAATCCAAAAAGTAATGTATCAGATGCGTAACTCTTTTCCAGTAAATTAGTGCGCATCTACTGTGTGAGGGTCGACGAAATTGTTCTTATGAAAAAAGATCGATTAATGAGGCGTTCGCAGCAAATACCATAGTAATCTATAGGGGTATGTATTCAGCTGAATCTCTTGCCTGCAACATACTCATTGTGCAGCGAGAAACTAAAGATGACCTACGGATTGAGACCTGGCAACATCCATTACTCAACCCTTAATGGGGTGCTTTGCGGAGCCCCCGTCTTCATTTTTCTCCTTTTCCTTTAACATCTATCTCCAAACTTTAAAACGTCTCATTCCGAAAATTGTAACACTAAACCGTGACTTGATCGCTTGGGATGCACAGGGCTTGAGTATTTATTGCGCTTGTTCTGTACGTTCAGAGAGCACCCAAGCGTCCTGTCGATTTGTACGTTTTAAAAGTTGCTCTGAAATTGTACAGCACATTCATGGGCTGTCTAAAAATTCCTGAGATCATTAAACTGCGCGGAAAAGAGATGGTATCGATAAAAAATTATTGCGGAAAAACACGGCTTCAAAAATATACTTTTCATAAATTTTGTTCACAGGCATGAGTAGTGTAAAAACCATGCTAGCTCGAGTAGATGGAATCCAGCTATATCAAAGAATATAACACGGAAAGAAATTAAATGTTGATCTAGCTTATCTGCTAGTTATACCGCTAAAAAGATGTCCGAAAAGTTTCAAATGCTGATTTTACATTTTAACAAATGCGAACGTAACTACGCCCACTGCAAAACGTATAAATTAAAATGTTATGTTAGCATTTTTGTATTGTAAAATCAGCATTTGAAACTTGTCGGACATCTTTTTAACAGTATAAAATGCTAAATCAACATTTAATTTTTTTTCCGTGAACTATGAGAAAACCAAACCTAGATTAATAAATAATCGCGCAATCTTTAATCGATTTCTATTACTCACGATTGCGATTCTTTTAAAACATTTGTTCTTGCATTTGTTTTTGCATATCGACGGGAGACGAGAAGCAACAGTTTAAAACGATTGAAATCATAGGTGAGAAAGATTGATAGAGTATCTATGCTTTACGTTTCTTGCCAAAAGCGGATCCAGCAATTTGGCGACACCAGAATCCCTCCATTTAAACCTATGTTAAATAATTGATTCTCGTCGGAGCACCTGGTCCCTACATGAATCGATACATTTCCATAGGTTTAAATGAAGAAAAACATTGTTGCCAATTTGCCGAATCCGCCAATGTTTCTTGCATCCCTACGGGCAAAACCTGATTGCTGTCCAGTGCAAGAACAAGCAATTTCAACATATAAGTTTTGAGAAGCGCGGCAATGTGAAGGTTTATGTCGGCTGAAGGTAAATTGATTCAGCCAGAGAATTAATTATCTTGATTACAATGATCGATACTTTTAGAGAAGCCATTTTTAACATTTTAGGTCACGCCCACCTTCCTTAATTTTTCAAATTTCGGAAATTTGAGCAAAATTTCGAGTTTCCGTTCAAGATATACCCTCTAATTCCAAATTTCACTGAAATCGGTCGAGTAGGGACCAAGATAACTTTAAAGCCACGTTTGCCATTTTAGATTTTTGAATTTTGAAAATTTGATCAAAAATTCGGATTTCCCGCCAAAAAATATCCTGCGATACATAATTTCACAAAAATTGATGAAACCAGAGCCAAAATAGCATTCATCTTCCAAAACTACGAGGTGACAAAAATTCACGAGGAACTTCGAGAAAAAAAATTTGATGAGTTTTCTTGTCAAAAAAAAAGAAAAATAAGAAAAATAAAAGTAACACCGGAATATTTGAACCAATTTTGTCGTCGCAGTAATTGAATATGACCGAGTCGCATTATACTGGACGGCTACAAAGCTCAGGGATCGATCGCAACCGAGCCAGGTTGGGTTCACTTAGGCCACGCAACTAAACTAACTCTCCGGCAAAGCTGGAAGTATCGCTCGAATTGAAGGCGCCTCAATCCTGAATTTGTAAATACTATTTTTACAACTTCGGTCGAAAGAACTCTCCAGGCTCTGTATCTCTTCGAACACATCGTAAGCAGCCATGCTATAAAAAACTCCATATGAATGACTAGCGGGATATGCCCCCTGGCCGCTGTGCGGCCCAACCCCCAGACGAAGAAATGAGAGTGATTTTGATTTTTGATTTTCTGTGTCTTTTATCAATAAAATTTGTTACGCAACACTGGCACTGACACTGGGCATTCTTCCCAGGGTGGCAAAATTTCACGAAAAATAAAATCTTGAAATATCAAGTAAAATATTTCATGAAATTTCAGAAATTTATGAAAGATACTGAAAAATACCGGTTCCTTTTCATGTTTCGCAGAATGTAAAAATTGTGACTTTTTCTATTTTTGTGTGTTTGAGTGCGGGTTGCATTAGCCCTTAAAATATATGAAATATTTCACAGCCTCGTGAAATTTCATGAAGTATTTCAGTGAAATTTCCAAATTTTTATTTCTTTCTTACGTGTCATGCCACCCTGATCCTTCCCCTTGTGACGCAGCGTAGTACAGGCTCACAACCCTCTAGAGACCGTCACGCAATTTATGAACGCTCCCGGAGAGAATTTCAGAGTTTCGCGATGCACTGAACGTGATTTTCGCGCAATTTACCCATCAAAAGTCTACTCCGTTAAATTCTCCTAAGTGCAACAGACCCATTAGCAGGACCAGATGCGAGGACTTGAGTGTATTAAGTCTCAGCTGCGAAAGATTGCACCTCCCTCACCCTCGCCCCCCCCCCCCCCCGACCCAATTCACCGCGATGACTGGATCGACCCGGGCGCACCTGCCGAGAGAAAAATCGTGACAAATTCCGGCCGGACGATTGCCGACAGCTCTATCCAATCTTCGCAGGGAATTGAGAAGAATTAGCTCTCTAACTGATTACAATCTTGAGTCACGCAGCTGCGAGGAGTGTGAAGCTCTTTTTAATCAACTCCCTATGAGCCTTTTAACTGGCTTCTAATCTGCTCCGGCTGAAACGCAGCTTTGTCAGGAACGCGCTTGGGAGTAAGTCCACCCCTCTCACCCCCCTTCACTCCCCCCCCCCCCTTCAAGATCCCGGATGGACACGAAAGTAACGATCTCTCAGAAGAAATGCCTCTCTGTCTCTGTGTATTTTGAGAAGACTTGAGAGAGCTCCGAAGACATTAGGAGCCGTATTCATAAAGCCACATCGACGGTAGAACTATTGGACCACGTGTCTCGATTTGTGACGTTGCATGCAGAGTTCCATTTTCTCCTTTTTTTACATACAGGGTGTCTCACGAAAAACGAGCCACCTTGAATATCTGCCGAACGCGTCGGAATTTCGAAAAACGGTAAAAGAGGTGTTCGTTTATATCGAGGGGGACACCTTTTGGCGTATTCGACATTTTCCCAAACCGCGGGAGGGGCGCGGGGCGGGGGGTGCCCCACCCGTAAGTCGAACTTTTCAAATGGCACCCCTACTTTTTTATTTCAGAAATCAATTCTACGCAAAAAAACAAGCCACCCTGTCCAAACCGAATGTAAATCGGACAATTTTTCAGTGATTGACAGAGTTTGAAACATTTTTTTCATGCTCTTTTCAAAAATTTCCCACGCCCAATGGAATCGCTGTATCAAACCAAACTCTCCGCCAAAAAAATTCTTAAACATGGCACTTTCGATAAAAAAATCAAAAAAATCTGCTGCACTCGAAATCTGGAGCACGCGGAGCCCTTCTTTGCGGCATTAAAATTCGTTATACCGAACATTTCCGAGGGGCGCTCATCGGGAGGGAGCAGTAAGTTTTAGACAAGAATTATTAATCTTTTTTCTGAAGCATAAGAAACCGTGTCCATGAAGAAGCAGTTAAGTAGAAAAACAACGCACCGCGGAAAAATAGCGTCCTCAGAAGTATCAAGGTCCGGCTCAAGTCATTGACCCCCCCCCCCCCTCCCCCCCAAAAAAGCTAATCCATTTGTTTTTCTACTTAACTGCTTCTTCATGGACACGGTTTCTTATGCTTCAGAAAAAAGATTAATAATTCTTGTCTAAAACTTACTGCTCCCTCCCGATGAGCGCCCCTCGGAAATGTTCGGTATAACGAATTTTAATGCCGCAAAGAAGGGCTCCGCGTGCTCCAGATTTCGAGTGCAGCAGATTTTTTTGATTTTTTTATCGAAAGTGCCATGTTTAAGAATTTTTTTGGCGGAGAGTTTGGTTTGATACAGCGATTCCATTGGGCGTGGGAAATTTTTGAAAAGAGCATGAAAAAAATGTTTCAAACTCTGTCAATCACTGAAAAATTGTCCGATTTACATTCGGTTTGGACAGGGTGGCTTGTTTTTTTGCGTAGAATTGATTTCTGAAATAAAAAAGTAGGGGTGCCATTTGAAAAGTTCGACTTACGGGTGGGGCACCCCCCGCCCCGCGCCCCTCCCGCGGTTTGGGAAAATGTCGAATACGCCAAAAGGTGTCCCCCTCGATATAAACGAACACCTCTTTTACCGTTTTTCGAAATTCCGACGCGTTCGGCAGATATTCAAGGTGGCTCGTTTTTCGTGAGACACCCTGTAGAAGGCTACTCCTCGTCAATTCTTGAAAACTTCCGTGTCTTTTTCCTCTCTGCGCGGAGCGAACTCGCACCAAGCGCTTTTCCCAATTTAACTAATTTTTACGTGCAAGTGAGTTTTACAATTTTATTTGATCAATTATCTTGTGCGGGTCTCCAAACGAATCTTGACAAGGAAGTTGCACAATCATAGCAACATTTCAATGCTCCTGGTTCCTTTTTGCAAAATGCAACCCGATCATAGAACCAAGCAGTGTTAAAAAAAGGTTACTAACAGTTTTATACTGTTATGTATCAATGAAGGGATCACTCTGTCACTCCCTGTCATATTTTAAAACATTATTGTGAACCATTATTAAATATTTGAAGGGCTCAAACATGTATTCTTCAGGATGTTTCTCGTTAAGGACTTGCGCTTTAATTTATCCGTCCACTGTTTGAATCGAAACAGAAAAAGTTGAGTGCATAAACTTTGTTACATCTGACGTGTTAAGATACAAACAAAGAATCTGTGGCAGTTAAATCACGTTTTTTAAACGATTCTATGTTGAACCAGAACGAAAATAGTTTTCAAGCCTTTGAGTCGTCATTTTATCGGGAAATTAAAAAGGTGTCATTCACCTATCAGTTGAATGGTGTCTGAAAGGGACTGATTGGTAAATTCTTGCCTGATCCAAGCTCATTTCTTACTTGGAACCGTTTTACCGCAAACATTCGACTGTAACACGCTTATATTTGGAGAGTAGAGTTACTAAGCAGTGTTCATGTAGGGCACAAAGCGACGTTATAAAAAAACGAAAGTCAATATTAGATTTTCATCTACGGTCTGATGCCTCCATAATTGCGCGAGACGTGTAATTTTCAGACCTTTAACTTGGAGCTTTTATCGGAGAGAAAATAAAAAAACTTCGCTCGTCGAGTAAACAGGAGCTACGAGAAGGAGATTGGAGAAAAAAATGAATGTAGTGCTGAATGAAAAAATTCTAAGGCTGAGCAAAACGTGAAAGAGGTCGTGTTGGCTGTGCTCAGAAAAAATTAGAAAAAAATCGTTGCTAGGTCCAGAGGTGCCAGATGAGATTGTTACACATTGTCGGCCTCCTATGCTGCCGTGATAAGGAAAAACGCCGTATGAACATTCGAGAGTTGCCAAATTTCCTTCAATAAAATGTTTATTTATGAGGAAAGCTATGAATATTTTTCCTTCTAAATTCTCAGGAATTTTAGTTGAAATTGGGAACAAAAATAATCTGAAAAATTGGAAGAAAAATATTGACAAATTCGCCTGAGAATTCGTGATTTACCAACGGAAAACTTGGCAACGCCTTAGGGTTTATAAGGCGTTCCTTCTTAGGGGCTCCCAAATTTTACGCGCAAAAATAAGCCCCGCCCCCACAACACAAAACAACTTCGAACAAAATGCGATTGTTGCTTGTTTTCCCAACATGTTGCGAGTGTTGCTTCCGACCAAAATACGACTAAGGCTCTTTGTCATTAAATAAAGTTTCGGTATCCTCTGAGCAACCAGTTTTTTCCGTGCTTCATCTCTTTTCATTTGATGTATAAATTCTTCCACATTTTAACCACACCACCTGAGAATGAACAAATTGAAGGAAGGTAACAACACGGGTGCTCTGCTGTAAAGAGTTTTAATTAGAAGCGCTGCACATTGTGGGGCTTCAAGCGGAAGCAAACGAGGGAGCAAAAAGAGTAAAATTGTGAAAAAAAAGAAGAAGGAAAATCTCGCAGGAAGTTGGAAACTCAGATAATGAAGGGAACAAAGAAGAATACGCGTGATGATGTAAAAGAGGGGTCCATTTTTCACATTTCAAGGAATCTTCCGCTGCAATCAATTTATATTTAAAGCTCGCTAATTACCGCGTACTATTTTACGTTAGCAAGTGAGTGGTGTCTAACGATAGGGAATCAATACCCTTGAGTAATAAAGGGTTCCGTTACCAATTGGTTGCCAAAACTTTCCATCAAAGACAAAATATATGTGCTCAGTTACATTTGAAAATTAAATTTCATTGTCGAATAATCAAAAATGAAAAAATTGATCACCTGGTTCCTTCCGTTATTTGACTTTGGAGCTGTTCTATTCTGCCACACTGATGAAAAACGCCGTGTGAACCTTCAGGCGTTGCTAAATTTCCATTTATTAAACACAAATTTCCTGGTAAATGTATAAATATTTTTATTCCAATTTTTCAGATAATTTTGTTTGCAGTTTCACCTAAAGTCTCTGAATCCGCCATTGGAGGAACGAGATGAAGACGAACTGTGCATAATTAAGCAAAAAAAAAAAAACAAAAAAAAAACAAACAAAAACATACTCACATATTGAGATATTCAAAGAACGAGAAGCGATAAAGAGCGCTCAGAATTTGAAGAAGTTCTGGTTTCATTGCCTTTATCTATAAGAATGTGGTGAATATTGTGAGGATGTGCTTACCTGTAAAAAAGAGAAAGAAAAAATCATATAGCACATCCAAATTTCGGAATACAGATTCTATGACTTCGTCTTGCAGAGAAGTCACATTGAAAAAAGGAAGAGAACAGTTTATCGGTGGTAAATTATTTTTCGACTTGGGGGTCCCACCCCCTGGCTGCTTTGCAGTCCGTCCCTGTAGGCGATCACGATTCTATTTTTTAAGACGAATGAATTTAGAAAATCCAAAATTTTCGTCCAAACTTCAGGGTGAATCACATTTTTCGAATCATTTCCCCCACCGAGGTAGCTTCCGTAGCGGAGCCAGAAATAGTAGTTCCTGATAACAAAATTTAGTCTAAATTACTTGACTGTACTTGACTTGGACTGCATTTTGCAATTTGGAACTGTAAATTGTGGAAAAACACTTATGTACATAGGGAAACTAATGGCACATAGGTTGTTTTTCAACCGGGCTAGAATTTATAGCACCAAATTGTAGAATGTAGTCCACTTGTGCTTTGACATGGGTGTTACTTGGCGATGACCTCAGTGTCAGATCTGATCCGAAGACAAGTGTTCCTTACTGGTAAAAAAAACCTCTTGGACCAATGCCGCGGTGCATTGACTTAAGAGTGCAGTTTCTTGTCGCCGGATTTAAGAGTCATGAACTCTTGTTTCAAGCGGATTTTGCATTGATTCAAGCGGATTTTGCATTAATTCAAGCGGATTTTGCATTGATTCAAGCGGATTTTTCATTGAAACAAGAGCCCAGACTCTTAAATCCGGCGACAAGAAACTGCACTCTTGAACCAAGAGGTTTTTTTTACCAGTGCATGCCGTTTGGACTACATTTTGCGATTAGCAACCATACTTCCTGGCTCAATTAAAACAACGTATGTACTATTAGTTTCCCTATAGGTGCATAAGTATTTTTACGGATGAGCCAGAAATTATAGTTCCTAATTGCAGAATGTTTAGTAGAGCACAGTTTTGGTAAGATCCTCCGTTCTTCTAAGCTTTCAAAATAGGTGACGGAAAACACTTCAACAACATTAATTAGCTCCTATGATAGCATCTGCGTCTGTTAACCCAGTTTTCTGTTACGAATCACGGACATAAACTTCTGTTAAAAACTTTTATTGGAGAGACCGCAAACCTAAACATGAGATGTTTAATCAAATGATGAGGGCATGCAGCTCAATTCTCGCATTACAAATCGCCTGCACGTTGACGGGATGCAACACGGCGTACAAGCTCGCGGGGCCGCACAGTGAATCGAGCCATTTAGAGGTGTCAGACATGCAATTTTGGGCTGAAACTGCAAATTTGGATGATTATTACGTTACATTTTAAAATTTAAGGGATGATTACAGAGGAAAATTTGACGAGGAAATCAATGGAACCACTTTTAAAATCTCAAAGTTTTGTATAAACGAAGTTATAAGCTTTTAAAGTTTCCGCATTTTGTCCGAACTCTCCTATTGACTCATTTCATTGTGAGCCGCCTCTTTAATACCAGAGGCGGATCCAGCAATTTCGCAACGCCGGATTTCCTCCATTAAAATCTATGTTAAATAATAGATTCCCGTCGGAGCACCTGGCCCCTCTAAGAATCGATACATTTCCATAGGTTTAAATGGAGAAAAACAATATTGCCAGTTTGCTGGATCCGCCAATGTTTAATACTGCCATGCTAAGGAAGAACATCGCACGAGCTTTTAGTTTCCGTCAAAGTTCCTTTGAAGCAGAACGGATTTTCGAAAGGAATTGAGACGATTTTTCTTTTGGGTTTTCAGAATCTTTTATTTCCGCATCACTCTACATACTTAAATCTGATTTGACACTTTTGGACGTCTCTTGTTGCAAAATATTCATAGAACACTCCTCTATACTCTATCATTTTCAGTTCCTTTGACGAAAGCCCTTTTCCTTAACACAGTCGCACACGAAGCTCCAGCATCCCAAACACCTGACCCGTAATGATCGATTATCGATATGTCCCCCTTTGAAGCTACGGCGAAGAATCGATCATCCAAGCGTTCGTTGCGAACACCCTGTCTATCGATCCTTTTCCATAGGTTTCAATGACAGATCAATCGATATATCGCAAAGCACGTTCCGCCACTGCACGTCACGACGTCACGCGTTAAAAATTCCCTCAGTCTCGAGGCATCCATCTCCATCAACGGCCAAGCGATCGAGGGTCAAACATCAGAGCCTCGCTTTCCCGAGCAGAAACAACTTATCCGCACGAATCCTCCATGGGAGATACGCGGTTTCCACCTGGCCTGGCGCAACCCTTACGCCGGACCTTGACGACGGTTTTATTTCTCGAACGTAAATATCAATGAGTCTTTGATCGGACACGAGGAACTCCCCGTCTCCGGCGACCACTTGAGATTAAACAGCGCGCGTCCCGCGAGAGTACCTACGCACATACGTGGGTTTCGTTCAGGGCGTGGGATTAGCCCGGTGCATAAAGAGATGGCTCCCCAGAACAAATAGGTTAGAACAAACAGGACCGAATTGAAATCGCGGTTTAATTAATGCCGACTCGGTTTTTGCTCCGTCTCGGTTTTCTTTGTTTGCTCGGGTCCGGCGAAATCCGGTCCGATCTGATGAACATCGGTTCGTCCGGTATGTGGTCCGAGGATGCGGTGTTTGAATAGGTGTTGGGATTTTGACTGCTTTCCAGGATGCGGCTCGCGCGAGTCCGGCGTTGTGATTGAAGCGTGTTAGTTTACGTCGGACTTTTAGGAAGGTAACGTCGGACTTTTAGGAAGGTAAGAGTGTGGACTCAGCGGTGGGTACAGATCCTTTCGTACTGTAGCGTAGTATTATACATAATCAAAGATGTAAACTGACCTGGCTTACACCGGTCTGAACTCAGATCAAGTGAGAGCGAACAGACCAATCCTTATAAATTCTTTACAAGTTATTCTTAATCCAACATCAATATCGAAGTTTACCTAAAAGTATGCATAGTTAAAAGTTGCCGTGATATTGGTTTTGAGCGTAAACCCTGAAAGCTCCATATTTTAAAATGTCCGTCCTCTCCCTATATAGGTACTCTACGAAGAATTAGGGTGAAATTCACTGAACTCTGAGAATTAAAGACAGCAGAGCACGATAGTGGACTTCGATGGGCGCAACCTATATTTCTTGCCTTTACATGTAACGAAAAATTCACATTTTGGGACTGTTCGTGAATCAAGAAGGCCATCATCAGGAAAATGGGTTGCCTCAGTGCCTCAGCCTCAGCGTTGTAATATTTCATGAAAAATAAAATCTTGAAATTTAATGTGAAATATTTCATGAAATTTCAGAAACATATGAAAAATACTGAAGAAAATTTGTCGAAATTGAATACAAAATTTTATGAAAGGCGACTGCAACTTGTTTTTGCGTTTTGGCGTTTTTTAGTGCGTGTTGCATACCGAGCCCCTAAAAATATGTTCCATATTTTTCATATTTTTCACAAGTTTGATAAATTTCATGAAATATTTCATGGAAATTTTCAATATTTCATATTTCTCATTTCACCCGTACAACTCTGACTAAACTTCCGACATAAACACCAAAGTCAGTTATTTTTCCTCACCATGAACAGCCCCGACAACCGGTCACCCCGTGCGATAACAACTTACACTGAAAAAAAAATTCTCGGCGTTTTTGCCAAGGTCCGTTGGTACCTTTACCATCTCACTTTTTTTACCAATTATTGGTAATTTACCAAGGCAGACTGGTAAGCTTACTTACAAACCGGTATTTTTACTGTTTTTTTCAGGTAGAAATACCACTTTCATTGGTAATCAATTCCCGGTAACTTTGCAATTTTATCTCAGTAATTCTACCACAGTCGATAAAAAATATTGGCGTTTTTACCAAGGTCCAGTAAAATTACCGAGAAAGTTCAATAATTTTACCGAGATTTCTCGGTAAAATTTCCAATTCCATAAATGGTAATTTTACCAAGAAAAAACTGGGATCAAATAGAACCCTGAATTCTTGGTAATTTTACCCTTTTCTTAGTAAATACACCGAGATTTTTTTCCAGTGTACCCCCGCCAAAATCGGCAACACCACCTACTTCGCGACAGGGTCCAATCACCTTGAGCGCTGAGCTCTACAACCGCGTCGGGGGAGAAGGGTGGTGGTTCCGAAGGGCCGCGGCGGAGCCCAGGCTTCGGGGCCGATGAAAACGTCGCCGTCGCCGGCCCGAGGCTGACGTTATATCAACGTACCAATATCGGAGCCCGCACTAAGCCGCGCCGATTTCGACCGCGACGTTGCCTGTCCGGCGATAATATCACGGGATCAACGAGCGGGAGTTCGAAGGGAGAACTGCAGGGCGGCAAGGCGGGGCTGCCGAGGCCCAAAAGCTGGGCGCATTTGCATCTAGTTCATACTTGAGACTTGACGCCAAAGCAAAATCGAATATGACAATTTTATTTCCACGGCTCTGAGTGTTATATTGTGTCGCTGGTATCTATTTTTATTATTACCGTATCTACTAGGGGACTACGCCCTCTGGCCGCTACGCGGCTCAACGCTCCAGGGGCGCTTCGCGCCCCATAAGGTTCGCTTCGCGGGCTTCTTTTGGGTTGATCTTGAGTCCCTTTATCGGGAGAGTTGAGACAACACGGCTAGTGGATGTTACAAACGGGAATAAAGATTACACAAATCGGACGCTTGCTGTAATCTTTGATCAACCCATTCCCGAATTCCTCTTTCCATTCCCACTCTCATTCCATTCGTTCCTTGCCGTACCCCCCTGGAATAGTTTGGAGTAGTGTATTAGCCTCTTGGCTATTTAATATACCTATTAAACAATTCTTTGATTTATCCCAATATTTATCATCCTCTAGTGAATCCCGATTTCTGCAGATATTGGATACTATGAATTAGTAACATGTAATTGTTCTTCAAGTTCTGTTGATTGATTCATTAACTCAGTCTCCACTCTGACTGATTGAATAATGTGCCGAAAATTCGCATTCCAAAATTCAAAAGAGAGCTTAGTGTTGAAGCTGATAATATGAAACATTTTTAACTATAGCACTTGTTGTAAATCTGAATTTTGAAGGGGCCAGTACTATGAAATAATTTACTTTTTTACAAAATAATAACGTTTTACTGCAAGCGTTGACTTCATTTACTTCACAGCCCTGGCTATCGCAAAGAGCAGATTTAAAAAGCATAGATCATTCGCTCGTAAAATTTTGCCCGTGACCCCTACGTCGAAAAATTCGAAGTAAATCCGACAACACTGCCTACCCTTAACGGGACCCATATTCTACCACTCTTAAGGCTCCCACCCTTTTACGGTTATTTTTTATACGCATTTTCATTTCATAGTTATGACGGTTCACGTTCGTATAGTAAAATTTTCGTGTATATAATTCGACGGGACGGGTCGAATTATTCACCTCACTTATACTGGCATACCCCGTTTCATGACTTCCCCACTTCCGAATGATGGTGCTTTTATATTTTATTTTCAATACCTGCGAGAATTCGCTCCCGCGGAATCGGTCTTTCCCAGGGACGAAGCATGAATGATCGATCATCGATATTTCCCCATTTGAAGCTACGGTAAAAAATCGATTATTCAAATGTTCGTTGCGAACACCCTGTTTGACGATCCCTCTCCATGGGTTTAAATGGCAGATCAGTCGATGAATCGCAAAGCTCGTCTATACACTAAAAATATGCACGTCTTTCTGATAACTGCGAGAACCGTATCACAAGGGACGTCGTCAGACAAGTTCTTCGCCGGGGTATACGGGGTGATCCAAGGGCAAACCGCCAAACTGCATCAACGTGTTCTAAGGGCAGAAAAATACTTTTTCTTCTATACAGTTTTTTTTCGAAAGTGCTTTTTAAGCCAAAGTTGTGAGTAATAAATGGTTTCCCTGCATTAAGGCAACAGTAATGCACCACATTCCATGAAAATTGGACTAAATTTTCTAATTAGAATCTGAAATTTCTGGCACATCCGTAAAAACACAGGTAAACACAGGTGCTTAGATAGAAAAAATGGCACATGAGTTGTTTCTGAAATGAAGTTTTCATTTTTCAAGTGCTCATTTTTTATGCGATTCTCCTACAATTTAACCTGAAAAGATAAGCTCAGTTGGATGCACCTGTTGTGTGCAACCAACCTCCTCAGGTTCCTGGAACTTTTCTGCCGGCGAACTCTATTTCGGGCGAGTCGGACAAAACAATCACGGGAACGGATTTTTCTCGCAATCGGGTTATATCCGAGACAACCCGGGTTAAAATACTGCAACTTAAGAGAAAAGACTTTCTTTCGGCGCAGCAGAAACAGGACCGGCGCACAATGGACCGACTCAATAGGAGAAATCGGACAAAATGTGGAATCTTTTAAAAAGCCTAACTCCGTTCATACAAAACGTCGGGATTTTAAAAGGGTGGCTCTGTTGGTTTCCTCGTAAAATTTCCGACAAAAATCAACCCTTAAAATTTAAAATTCGATTAAAGAAACTATGAAAATCACAGTTTCAGTCAGGAAAGTCATGTTCGACCTCTCCCTTAGATTCGATCCCTTGTGCGGCGCGGCATTATCAGAAAGCAGAGTGGCTGGCTGTTGGCTGTACATTCAAAGTTTATTGAAAACAAACTGCGCGCGATGCAACTAAAACCGAGCCGAACTTCGGCTTGAGTTCATAATAACGGCGGGAATTTTTCCGCCCCCTCCTCTCCCCCCCCCCCCATAACCCCGGCGAAGTCAAGTTAGTTTTATTAATGAATCGGTTAAGATAGTCAACAGAGAGAGCGCCTTCCTCCGAGACGGAGCAAGTAGCTTTAAGTAGATTATGCATTCGCTCTCCTCTTATCTAGCTTACGTCTCTCCCGCCTCCCACGTCTCTCTCTCTCTCCCTCACCCCTCTCTCTTTCTCTCTACCGCCGGGTATTTAAGTACTCGTTACATTGTCTACGCTTCCTCGTAAGCGCAGTGTTTATTCTGTCTTAATTTGGACGCGAGAGCCATTCTAAGCCGGAAGAACTTCATCTTCGGGGGCTCATTAAATTCAAGTTTCGCACAAAAAGAAATAAAATTCGAGAAGTTGTATGCTGAGCAGCTACTCAGGGCCCTGAATGGAGTCGTCATTTGCTCGGAGCGTGGACAGAGTAAGTCGCTCTGGTGACGCAACGACTTCTTTTTTCGCTTTTTCTGCTGAATTCTTCTCTCTTTCGTTTCCCTTCTCTTCATCACTTCATCCCTCTTTTCTTTTGTTTATTCCTCCTCCTCTTTTTTCCCTCCTCTACTTCCTCCTCTTCTCTTTGAAATTCTCATTTTTGTACTTTTCCTTACAAAACTTCAATCCATGATATTTTATAGACAAAGGGGGAGGACTAAAGTTTTTCTCGTGAGCGGGAAAACTAAGTTTTCCGTAACCAATGGTAAATAAGAACGTCACTATGCCAGTTAGGAGTTAAATATCAGTTAATTCCATTGCGCGAGTCCTAATGTTTTAAGTGAAATTTTGAAGAGGGAACATGCAATGAAATGCTGAAAGTCAGATCTAGTCTAGTGGTCCATTCTCATGCAGCGAGCACCGCCCATTTTCTAGTAAAAACACAAAAGCTGAGTAGCACTGGAAAAAAATAACACATTGGATCTAGGATCCACACTCTTAAAAACATCAACAAGAAAAAACACTCTTGATTCAATCGGATTTTTGCTTAAATGAAGAACCAAGCCTCTTCTTTTGAGCGGATTTCATTTTGATTTAAGCAAAAATCTGATTAAATTAAGAGTGTTTTTTCTTGTCAATATTTCAAGAGTCTGGACTCGAGATCCAATGTGTTTTTTTTTTCCAGTGAACAATCCCTCCAAATCCAAATCGAATGCGATCTATACAGGTCAAATTTTCTTTCCCGAGCATTTGCAGTTCCCTATTTATTAGTCCTCCAACGCCCAACTTAGCGGAAGCTATCAACGGACAAAAGAATTTCTGTCCACGGTGGACGTGAAGTTTCGGAAAAGTTCATCGGGAAACCCCAGCTCTCGCGTGCGCGAGCAGAAAGTTGGAGGTGGGAAATAAACTGTCTATTTTTATCGTCGATTATGAGCTACGGGCTGCCAATTAATTTCTCCCCGGGAAAAGAGAGAGCTGCGAATTAAATTCGCCACCATTAATTAGGAGCTAAACCCGGGAAAGTTTCGACGAACTAGAGGAGAACTGCGGCACGACGCGAAATCGCGGCGTGCTCCGTGAATGTTCGATTATCGATCGTTCCCCATTTGAAGCTGTGATTAAGAATCGATTATTGAGGCGTTCGTTGCGAACACCCTGTTTATCGATACTTTTCTATGTGTTATAATGGCATATCTCAATCGATAAATCGCCAAGAACACCACGAAATTGTCTGGGGCTCACACTTACTGTTGTCTTCCGTGAGACAACGAAGAGGTGGATCCCTTGTGTGGATCTACCGTGTTTAGCACGTGCTACGCATCTACAGGGTGTCCCTGAAATTCGGCATGGTCGTGAAAACGACAGTAAAAGCATTCCCACGCGAGCAGCTAATCTACCGTTCTAAGGAAGAACGCCGCGCCGTGTCAGCATTCAGATGATGCCAAGTTTCCTCCAATAAACACCGAATTTTCTGGGAAAATGGAGATGTTGCACGTGTGAGGAATTTGCGATTTGACTATTGATTCTCATGTAAAAGTTCGCGAGAAACACGATGGTGCCACTGGTTTTCTCTGAAATCATCTCCCAAGCTCAAAAAAGCTCTCAAGTTGAGGCTAAAATGGAGGGGATATCCCACGCTATCCTGAGAGTCCACATCTACATCAGGACGAACTCTCCATGCATAGATAGGGAGCAAATACATTGACAGGGCTGCCTCTTTATTTGGGGGCTCTAAAACTGAGAACACGGCATCACTGCTAATGTATTTGCTCCCTATCTTTGCATGGAGAGTTTTTTTATGTAGAGGTGGACTCTCAGGATAGCGTGGGATATCCCCTCCATTTTGGCCTCAATTTGAGAGCTTATTTTGAGCTTGGGAGTTGATTTCAGAGAAAACCAGTGGCACCATCGTGTTTCTCGCGAACATTTACATAAGAATCAATGGTCAAATCGAAAATTCCTCACACATGCAACATCTCCATTTCATTCCGAGGCCTCCGGATATTTTGTCTCTGCAAGGGACACCCTTTATATACGCCTCACCTTCGGATTCGGCGGTTCCTGCTCTGGTTAGCAAGGGGCGCATCAGTGGCGTGGCGTACATTGCTTCATTGATAGATCGTTGATACATCGATTGATCTACCATTTAAACCCATGGAAAAGGACCGATAGACAGGGTGTGAGCAGCGAACACCTTAACAATCGATTCTTTACCATAGCTTCAAATGGGGCAGTATCGATATATCGAAAAACGCGCCAGGGCCACTGGAGCGCATCCTTGGGTTCGAGAGGGCGGCTGATGCTGCTCGTAAACTGACAAACCTTTAATGCATTTTTCACGCATCGATAACCTTTCTGAAGCTGCACTTACGTCCATTATCGACAGCTCCGCAAATCGGGGCGTTTCGATTAAAGTACCCCACCTTTCGCGCCAACAGTGTGTTTACAACATGGTTTAGCACCTATAAAATCGTTCCGGCCGTGGCTAAAACTCAGTATCTTTACTCTAAGTAGATTTTTCAACTTATCCTATGACATTTTCTTATACAAGGTGATTCAAGGTTAAACAGTCGACAAGGGCGATTCCAGCAGCACCGTTAATGCTCCATTTATATTCATTGAATATACCGATTCCAGGTGGAACTAGCTGCTTCACCTAGAATTGGTGGCTTTAAATACATTTAAATTGAGAAAAAAACAGTGTTGCCAACTTGTAAGCATCGCCACTGACCGCCAGACTGCAGGATCGTATTCTTATAAGGTGATTCGATGGACGCGGGACGCCATATTTTGTGTCAGAACGGCATGCGATATATCGCATCAATTGGTTCCATTTTTTCAGCTACTCGTCATTTTTTTCCAATTTTGAGATCGCAATTCTGTTGTCAGGAGACTAAAGCACTCACTTACCAATTTTAACAAAGAAATTCAACGTAATAAAGGCGTGGTTTTTTAGAGAGAAAACATAGCATTCGAGTGCAGTTTCGATATCAGTATCGAATGCGATATTTTCTCTCTAAAAAAACCAGCATGTTATAAAAGCATGTTGTTCTCTTGGATTCTTGATTAATTAATAATCAGAAAACCCCACTTAGTGGTCACTCAGCGGCGCGGCGGGTAACCAGCGTGACACGCGCGCTAGCGCCTACAAACCAAACAGGAATACTTCAAGCATTGCGCAATGCGTGAAGTATCCCTGTTAGGTTTGTAGGCTCTAGCGCGCGTGTCACGCTAGTTACCCGCCGCGCCGCTTCAAGCAACTATTGCGCGACAAAGGTGTTACACAGTATCAGACAAAATTGAAAGCGTATCAATAGTGACAGGCATCCTTTAAGAGTACAGAGGTTTCCTCGCAAAATAAATAAAATTACTATGGCACAAAAACAGAGCGATATTCCAAAAAGCTCACTTAGTCCTAGCATCCATACTGAATAACGTTCTGAAAAACATCGCATTCGAGTGCAGTTTCGATATAAGTATCGACTACGATGTTTTCCCTCTAAAAAAACCACACCTTTATTACGTTGAATTTCTTGGTTAAAATTGGTAAGTGAGTGCTTAAGTCTCCTGACAACAGAATTGCGATCTCAAAATTGGAGAAAATGAAAAAAATGGAACCAATTGATGCGATATATCGCATGCCGTTCTGACACAAAATATGGCGTCCCGCGTCCATCGAATCACCTTATAAGAATACGATCCTGCAGTCTGGCGGTCAGTGGCGATGCTTACAAGTTGGCAACACTGTTTTTTCCTCAATTTAAATGTATTTAAAGCCACCAATTCTAGGTGAAGCAGCTTGTTCCACCTGGAATCGGTATATTCAATGAATATAAATGAGCATGGTATCAAGAGTGACAGACAACGTAATAAAGGCGTGGTTTTTTTAGAGAGAAAATATCGCATTCGAGTGCAGTTCCGATATCTGTCTCGTATGCAGCCTTAATCCCTGAAAATTTTAAAGCCGGAATCTAGGGATGTGCCAAAATCCCCCGGATGTCTACTGACAATAAAAAAAAAATCTCTACGTTAAAACTCTTGTCTATAGATGGCTATAGATTCCTAAACTGAAATAGAGGCCAAATAAAACTGGAAAAAAAAATTAGGGATACAAACCTAAATTGCTTTCCTGATTGTCCTTAATTATCTACGTCTGTCAATAATGCCACCAAAGCTCGCTCTACCGTACCGTTGAGTTTTCTTTTTCAGTCCCGTAATTTTCCTCTCGCTCAATCCTCACCACGAACATTTAGATGAGAGGGTAAAGGCACGGCACGTTCAACCCAATTTCCGCATGGGGAACGCGGGTGTTTACACCTAAAATTAGCGGTCTATTTGGCCTACGTGCTCCATGTTCATCCCTGTGCACCGTTTCTCCGATGAATATTTTTAGAGATCTCGTGAAAAAATCTACGCAGTGGCGTGGCGTGCTTTGCGATACATCGATTGATCCGTCAGTTACACCTATGAAAAAGGATCGATAAAAAGGGTGTGCGAGACGAACACCTTAATCGATTCTTCACCATAGCTTCAAATGGGTAAATATTGATAATCGATCATTCACGTCTCGCCACTGTAAGGTGATTCGATGGACGCCATATTTTGTGTCAGAACGGCATGCGATATATCGCATCAATTGGTTCAATTTTTTTCATTTTCTCCAATTTTGAGATCGCAATTCTGTTGTCAGGAGACTTAAGCACTCACTTACCAATTTTAACCAAGAAATTCAACGTAATAAAGGTGTGGTTTTTTTAGAGGGAAAACATCGTAGTCGATACTTATATCGAAACTGCACTCGAATGCGATGTTTTTCAGAACGTTATTCAGTATGGATGCTAGGACTAAGTGAGCTTTTTGGAATATCGCTCTGTTTTTGTGCCATAGTAATTTTATTTATTTTGCGAGGAAACCTCTGTACTCTTAAAGGATGCCTGTCACTATTGATACGCTTTCAATTTTGTCTGATACTGTGTAACACCTTTGTCGCGCAATAGTTGCTTGAAGCGGCGCGGCGGGTAACTAGCGTGACACGCGCGCTAGCGCCTACAAACCTAACAGGGATACTTCACGCATTGCGCAATGCTTGAAGTATCCCTGTTAGGTTTGTAGGCGCTAGCGAGCGTGTCACGCTAGTTACCCGCCGCGCCGCTGAGTGACCACTAATTGGGGTTTTCTGATTATTAATTAATCGAGAATCCAAGAGAACAACATGCCTTTACAACATGCTGGTTTTTTAGAGAGAAAACATCGCATTCGATACTGATATCGAAACTGCACTCGAATGCGATATTTTCTCTCTAAAACAAAACCACGCCTTTATTACGTTGAATTTCTTTGTTAAAATTGGTGAGTGCTGTAGTCTCCTGACAACAGAATTGCGATCTCAAATTTGGAGAAAAATGACGAGTAGCTGAAAAAATGGAACCAATTGATGCGATATATCGCATGCCGTTCTGACAAAAAATATGGCGTCCATCGAATCACCTTAAGCGTCTTAAAGCGCCAGAGAGCGCTGTGAAATCGACGTTTATGAAGAAATGGACTGCATTTTGCAATTAAGAACTATAAATTTCGGCCCGGTTTAAAAACAACGTATGTGCACTTAGTTTCCCTATGCACATACGTGTTTTTTCAGATGAGTTAGAATTCATAGCTCCAAATTGCAAAATGTAGTCCAAATGAAGTTACGTGTTCGTCCACTTGTTATTTTGCAAGTTGGCTACACTGTTAATGCTTCATATAATGCCTCACCAAGAATCGACTGTTTTACATACATTTAAATGGAGCGAAAACAGCTTTGCAAACTTCCAAAAAGAATCGCAACTACAGCCGTCGTCTACGGAACGACGAAATTGATTGAAATAATACTCTTTACTTCATTCCGTCAGCTAAGAAAACGCAGGCGTGCAGAATGTTCACGAACCAGTGATCTGTATTCCGCGGGTGAACGGTGTACACTGCAACACACGGCGTGCACTCCGGTAGTAGCTGCGCTGACTTTTTTGTCAGATATACTTAAATCGCGCTGATTTTTGTTACAATTACTTCAATCGCGCCTATCTTTCGTTGAATTTACTTCGACCGCGCTGTGTAGTAGTGCGTAGAGAAAATTTTCGCTCTGCCGGTGAAAGCGTACACTGATAAACTTTCTGCACCCCTGAAAAAAAATTTATTGCAAACAATTGTATTCTGTAGTTTTTTTCTCCTTCTTCTTTAGGTAAAGGTCTCACTGATGTAAAATTCTTGTATGTTATAGTTGACCTTCCCGATAAAAAAATGTAGCCCAAAAACACTGAAAAAAAATTATCGGCGTTTTTACCACGGTCCGTTGGTACCTTTATCATCTCACTTCTTTACCAATTATTGGTAATTTTACCAAGACAGACTGGTAAGCTTACCTAAAAACCGGTATTTTTACTGTTTTTTTCAGGTAAGAATACCACTTTTATTGGTAATCAATCCCCGGTAACTTTGCCATTTTATCTCGGTAATTCTACCGCAGTCGATAAAAAATATTGGCATTTTTACCAAAGTCCAGTACAATTACCGAGAAAGTTCAATAATTTTACCGAGCCTTCTCGGTGAAATTACCAATTCCATAAATGGTAATTTTACCAAGAAAAAACTGGGATCAAACAGAACCCTGAATTCTCGGTAATTTTACCCTTTTCTTAGTAAATACACCGAGATTTTTTTTCAGTGAAGAAACACTCGGCGCAACATTACTACCTCGGGATTTCGTCAAAATAATTACAAAGAGCTCCCGACTTCTATCCGAGCGGTTTCATTTCCATTAACGTGCGGCTAAATTCGAGACATTTCGAAGATGCGCATGGGAAGCGGTAAAAAGCAGCAATAAAACCGAGGCAAGTATTTCAATTGGAGCTGCAGCGCAGTTTGATAAGGGCTCCCCCTTCCGCGGCGAAATCTCCTCGCGATGCTCTGTGTGAAACGACGGGTCTTAAGCTTTCCACTTCCTTTGACTCGGATGAAACAAGTTGGAGGAAGGCACCGGGGAACTTTCGGTTCCAAGTTCGGGATTCCGCTGCGCTTTTTTGGAGACGACTGCTGTTCATTCAGAAACTTTGCTCTGCGGGAGCTACTGCAGCCAAAGCGCAGTCTTCAAGGAATCAAATTTTTCAGACAGGAATTATTTTGGGTCGCCGTCAACACATTTTGAAATTTTTCAACGGGGGTAAAAATGGAAAATAAAATGGACCACTACGCAAGGTGCAGATTCATGCATTTCGAAAAAAGTTCCTTGATCAAAATTTTGAAAATCCGAATTTTGAGTCGTCTTAAGTTGGTCGAATTTTTCAGACAGGAATTATCTTGGATTGCTATCAACACATTTTGAAATTTTTCAACGGGAGTAAAAATGGAAAATAAAATGGACCACTACACAAGGTGCAGATTCATGCATTTTTGATTAAAGTTCCTTAATTGAAATTTTGAAAATCCGAATTTTGGGTTATCTTAAGTTGATTTTTGGGGGGTTTCCGGAAGTCAAAAAACTCCGGAAAAATGTCTGTGATATCAGGATCCTTAGCCCATTCTAACTATACAAGCAAGAAAATTGTGCAACAGGCCCATCGTTCAAAATTTAGAGACCAAAAATATTCTCGTACTTAGTTCACGCAGTAGTTTTCACTTCAGCCTAAAAAGCATCAAATTCAAGGGGGCAATTTTCAGGGGCCACGTTGGCGCAGAGCCTTCATTTTTCAGGCGCCATGACCGATTTCTGAGGCGCATTTGGCGCGTTGGTGCCTGTGGGTTTCGAACACTGTTAAGACGTTTTTCCCGGGCACGGCAACCGCGCTTGGGAGGCTGGGAGGAGATCAGTCACGGGGTAGGTATCGGAAGGCGGCGAAAAATAACTTCCTGCTCAATGCACCGATCATGAATCGGCGATTGACTTACGAGCAAGGAAATCGCATCAAACCGTGATGAAAAAGCTGTCAAATCTGAGTGCCTCCCGGCCTCCCTTTCGCCAGAACCGAGGAAATCGGTTTCGGGAAGCTCTCCAAGGTGTCCCCCCCTCCTCCCCCTCACCGGAGACCTCGTTCTTTCCCTCATAAAAAGCCCTCATAAATAAGTATTGCAAAACCTTGCGATAGGTCCCGCCCAGAGATACTCGGAGTTTCCGCGACAATTTTTTTTTCCCTACAGATATTCCACATATTCGGTCACCAGTACACTATGCCATGCTCAAGAAAAAACGCCGTATGAACATTTTGGAGTTGCCACAATTTCTGTCGTGCTAAGGAAGAACGCCGTACGAACATTCGAGAGTTGCCAAATTTCCCTTGATAAAATATGTATTTTGGCCAACAATCATGCAAATTTTTCCTCGACATTTTAAGATATTTTAGACAAAATTGCGCAGAAAAATGTCTGAAAATTTTGGAAAATAATATTCGCAATTTTCCTTGTAAATTAGTAATTTATCGGAGGAAACTTGGCAACGTCTGAGGGCTCATACGGCGTTCTTCCTTAGCATGGCAGATTTCCTCTAATACTTTTTTTTCGTTCGCCGAAGCGACTGGGGCTGAAACAAAGCGCACCAGACGACAATTTCGTACGGTTGAGATGAAAGTTCTAAGGAAGATAGCGGGTTTACATTTCGGATCAGCAGACCAGCAGGTCCATCGGGGATTTATACGGCGTGCAAGATGTTGCCAGCGGGCAGATTGTTGAAATTGATAGATAAGCGATAGATAAAAGCTTTAGACAACGCTTTAGACGCAGAAGAAATAGGGAGTATGGAGCAATCCTACTGATCGAGAGTGGTTCTTATAGACTAAGGGGCTAAATGATGGACTGACTATACGTTTTTCTTTGGTATACAGCACTTTGTACAATCATGGTACGCTTTCTTTTGACATTATTCTTTCTTCGAGAACCTACTCAACTTAATTACGCGGTTTCATTTCATATTGTGTGATTATAATGACAGAACAAATGAATTTTCTTAAGATACATGAGATTCAAAAATATACACGGTTATTCAAAAGTCACGCACCACTGGCCATAACTTCAGTTCTAATTATGATATCGACTTGCGGTTTAAGACGTTTTTCTTCATATCATATCGAGGGGGAAACTTCTTTACGTACTTTCCAATTTTTGATCCCTTCGGGGGGAGGGGGCGGATGGCAACTCAAAAATTTCAAAGGGCCACCCCCCTCTTGGCCAGTGGTGCGTGACTGTTGAATAACCCTGTACATCCAACTTGATAATTTTATTTTCTTTAGTCCTAGTTCAGTGCCTTCAATGGGAAAAAACACATCGGATCTAGAGTCCAGACTCTTAAAAACATCGACAAGAAAAAATACTCTTGATTAAATAAGATTTAAGCTTAAATCAAAAGGAAATCCCCTCAAATTAAGAGGCTGGGTTCTTGATCTAAGCTTAAATCTGATTGTTCAAGAGTATTTTTTCTTGTCGATGTTTTTAAGAGTCTGGACTCTAGATCCAATGTGTTTTTTTTCTCCAGTGTTTGTAAAAAATCAAGGACGAGGGAAAATGTGTAGGAGAAGCAGAAAATGTTTCGCGAGAGATTTCTCTCCGGACCGATTAGCGTCTACTGAACTATTTGGTTCTCGTAACCGAGGCTTTTCTCCGTGCGAGTGTTTTCCCTTCTCCTCCGGAAACCACACTTCAAATTCACGACAGGATACATTTTATTTCCACCGTTCGCTGGGAGTGGATCCAATTTTTTCCAACGGCCGGCTCTTTGACCGTTCTCCGGAACGATGCTCCGGACGGGGGCGATTTCGTGCACGTTTCTTTCTTTGTTAGTATGCAAGCCCTCAGCCGGGGGCCCTGATGAGGACGCCGAAGCCCTCGGGGGGAGGGGGTCGGTCAGCGCCAAACAAGGGGGGCTTCCAAGTTTCCGACTGATCAAAATTCTACGGGTCGGACAAGGGCGTATTAGGCGTTAAGTGCTCGACCCAACGCGCGCCGAACGGTGAAACAACCCCCGTAACAACTGTGTTGAGGAAAAACGCCGTATGAACTTCGAGAGTTGCCAAATTTCGACGGTGTGAGTCGGCGATCGCATAACTCGTTTGCGGTGTCTGGAAATCTCCGTCTCTAAATTATTTTTTTAAGAGAGAACAAATTGACTTCATTCCTTGAGGTTTATGCAGAATTTTCCTCGCACAGAGAAGAAAAATCATGGAAGTTTTAGAGAATGGAGATGTTGCAAGTGTGAGGAATTTGCAATTTGACTGTTGATTCTTATGTAATAGTTCGCAAGAAACACGATGGTGCTACTGGTTTTCTCTGAAATCAACTCCCAAGCTCAAAAAAAGCTCTCAAGTTGAGGCCAAAATGGAGGGGATATCCCACGCTATCCTGAGAGTCCAACTCTACATCAAGACAAACTCTCCATGCAAAGATAGGGAGCACATGCATTGACAGGGCTGCCACTTTATTTGGGGACTCCAAAACTGAAAACACGGCATCACTGCTAATGTATTTGCTCTCTATCTTTGGCATGGAGAGTTCGTCTTGACGTAGAGGTGGCTCTCTGGATAGCGTGGAATATCCCCTCCAGTTTGGCCTCAACTTGAGAGCTTTTTTTTTGGGCTTGGGAGTTGATTTTAGAACACCAGTGGCACTATCGTATTTCTCGCGAACTTTTACATAAGAATCAACAGTCAAATCGCAAATTCCTTACACATGCAACATCTCCATTACCTATTTTTGGGTAGATACAGCCGACATGAATCGTGAAATGTAGAAATTTCTCATCGAAAAGGCAACAGGGAATTTTGAAGCGCAATAAACGGAACGAAACGAGGCCACGCCATTTGTCATGTTTCTCATTTTCGCACGCGGTCTCCGCTCTGATGGGTAATCGTCATTTTATTCGCTATCCCATCGCTGACATTTCCCGCTTTTTTGCTTCAACCCCCCCCCCCCTTTGCCGCCCCCCCTTCCGGCCCAGGGGTGACGCAAATAAGCGACAAAGGAGTTTGTCGTCTACTCTCGCGCCTCCTGACCTGCGTTTAATTTTATTCTAGGCCAAAAACATCGTCGAAAATTGTCGGCCCCCGAACGAAAGGGCGCAACCTCAATCCACCGTTGTTAGATTTCAGATCGCAATATTTTGTCTTTCTCGGGATATACGTGTATTTGGTATCAGAGAGGCTACTAATTAAGGTGATTCGATGGACGCCATATTTTGTGTCAGAACGGCATGCGATATATCGCATCAACTGGTTCCAATTTTTCAGCTACTCGTCATTTTTCTCCAATTTTGAGATCGCTATTCTGTTGTCAGGAGACTAAAGCACTCATTTACCAATTTTAACAAAGAAATTCAACGTAATAAAGGCGTGGTCTTAGAGAGAAAATATCGCATTCGAGTGTAGTTTCGATATCAGTATCGAATGCTATGTTTTCTCTCTGAAAAGACGACGCCTTCATTACGTTGAATTTCTTTGTTAAAATTGGTGAATGAGTGCTTTAGTCTCCTGACAATAGAATTGCGATCGCAAAATTGGAGAAAAATGACGAGTAGCTGAAAAAATGGAACCAATTGATGCGATATATCGTATGCTGTTCTGACACAAAATAAGGCGTCCATCGAATCACCTTAAAGTAGGATCCTGACAAGCGTTTGAGTTCGAGTACCTTAAAAGGGAGAGTAAAGACAACTCGATTTATGTAGCTCTTAGGGCCCAAAAGGGGGACAACGTGTAGAACGGAAATCACTAAAAAAAGTACTCACAGAGAGCCAACTCTTTCAGCAACCTCATTTATTTTCTCCTAAAGTTTTTATTTGTAATACGATTCATTTCATCTGAATTTCAAGTTAAAGTTAAATGGATGTGACCAACCAAGGGGGAGAATATCCACGGGAGCATTTCAAGTGAAGCGATTTTTGTCGAGTTGGGGATCGGGAAGAATCGGATTTTGATCAATAGGCGGAAAGTTCTCAAATATGTCCCGAAACAAGTTAAAAGCGATTTTCTCCTTTTTGCAACCCGAAAAGAGCACAAGTTCAAACGTGACTCTGCAATTTCATATTCCCTCAACACAGCTTATTAGCACTTTGGATACATTTTCCTAGAAACCACTCTACGTTTTCTGCACTATAAAATTAAAATTGCCATATCCCCGCCCAGGTGTGACTCGTTCCGTCTTGTTTTCCTGTCCTCTTCCTCCTCCTTCCCCCTCTCTTGTAGAAAACTCCTCGAGACTCCGACATCAAAGACTCAATTTTCAATTTCTGTGGACTAAGGTACTCTGATGGCGGTGCAAAATCTCCGCAAAAAATCAAAATCAAGACCCATCAGGGATGCAAAATTTCCACGATCCTTCGATCCTAGAATTGCAGACTCGCAATGTACACCGGCCGGAAATTGTATACACTGCGAGCGATAGGTCTGTCACCGAGAATTTACGAATATGCAGGGATTAAAGCGCGCACCGTGGTGTAATGCGTCAAGTATTCCGGCAGTCTTGTAGGCGCTAATATGCGTCACGCCGACCGCACCGTGTTTGGCGCAATGCGTGAAGTATTCTTGCAGTCTTGTAGGCGCTGTGCGTTTCACGCCGACCGCACAGTGTTTGGCGCACTGCTTGAGGTATTACCACAGTCTTGTGGGCGTCACATTCATGCTGACCGCGCTGTTTGGCGCGATTATTCAAACTCGCAAAGTCAAAAATAATGGACTCCTAAACTCCTTGCTTTTATTCTAAATCTAAGTGGAGAAACTGGCAACTCTTGGGATAGAGGGCACCTCAAAACGCGAAAAAACCGTCGGGGAAACTAATTAACAGGGAAAATAAAGAGGAAATCAGAATAATGAAAATCTCCGGCTCTCTTGAGATTTAACGCGTCGCGAGTAAACATGGAGCACAAAGCGAGAACACCGTCTTGCAAATAATGAATATTCATCCCGGTTTGATCCGCGGGAAAAAGAAGGTGAAAATGTGCTTAGAAGTCAAATGAGGGCGCCATTAATGATAGGTTGCGAGAAGACTTTCCCAGTAAGTGATGTTGCCTAGTTACATCACTTTTATCGGCGGAATATTCGGACCCCGTTAAGCAGAAAGGAACCAAGCCACGTCAGCTATTGCCAAATTTCATCGGGCAATTTAGTTAGTTAATTATTTGATATATAGACGTTCAGAATCCCACACTGGGAAAAAAAACACATTGGATCTAGAGTCCAGACTCTTGAAAACATTGACAAGAAAAAATACTCTTGAACCAATCAGATTTTTGCTTGAATCAAAACGAAATCCGCTCAAATTAAGAGGCTTGGCTCTTCACCTTGTTCAAATTCTTGCCCTCTCTCGTGTTCTATTTCCTATTCCTTCTCCGAACTGACATTTGCTGTATTAAAATTCTAATTATTACTTCCATTCTCTCTCAACCTCTTTTAAACCCGCGGTAAATTAATTTTATTTTAAATTGAGTTGCTTTCGTTTAACTTCTTCTTACCTTGAAATCCCTCCGTCTTAATCGTACCTGTCATTAATTTTTCCTCTCCGTCGAACCAGGATAATATTTAATCCTTAAAATTTCCTAGAATTAGACGATTTTATGCGGAAAGGAACTATGTGCATTGGGTTTGCGAGCAACATAGCTCCTTTCAGTATTAATACGTCCGATTACTCTTACTATAACTCAAATTCGCATGTAGGCTTTGCATATTCCAACTTGACTTTGATTAGGAAAATGTTTAAATAATAGGGTTTGGATTCCCTGAGCGACAACCGTAATTATGCACGTAAAAAAATAAATTAAACTGAACGCAGTTGCCATTGGCGGATCCAGCGATTTGGCAACACCGGATTTCCTCCATTTCAACCTATGGAGATGTATCGCTTTTGGAAGGGTCAGGTGCTCCGACAAGAATCGATTATGTACCATAGGTTTAAATGGAGAAAATCCGGTGTTGCCAAATTGCTGGATCCGCCTCTGGCAGTTGCGATAAAACTGAATCAGACTCGCGGAATAAGTGGAGTTGACAGTGTTCATGCAAGTTGACGTGATTGTTTACAAGAACTTTTCTAATTCAGGTGTTCTGCCATGCAAAGGAAGAGCCCTATATGGACATTCGATTGTTAATGAACTTTCACCAATAAAATACGTATATTTGAGGAAAGTTATGAGTTTTTTGGTTTGTTTGTTTTTTGTTTTTGTTTTTTGAAAATTTCAGATACCTAACTACCTTAGTTCAAATTGCATCAACTCGTACTATGCGACATCAGCAAGTCTATTACATTAAGTGGTCTAATATCGATATTTCGACTAGCTCGGGGCATCTTCCACCTTGACAGTGATAGAACAGAACTTTTACAGACTAGAGTCCCTTTATACTGAGAGTCAAGACAATGTGAATCCATTTCTGATTGGTTACCGTATTTGAGCCCTCCACAGTGTCACAAACGGGAATAAAGATTACATTTTCACCAATTGCAAAGATTATAATCTGGAATGGACCGAGGAATTACGGGTTCGACAAGGAACAAACAGAATGAGAGACGGATAACGGAGAAAGGAATTTGAGAATGGGCCGATTAAAGATTACGAAAAACGTTCAATTTGTGTAATCTTTATTCCCGTTTGTGAATCCATGAGGGAGTGGTGTCTTAACTCTCACCACTAAACAATTCTGAGTTTTTTGAGGGTAACTTCGCATGCTCAGCCCTCGGTCACTTTTTAACCACTTTACGGCATGAGATACTGTCAAACACTTTAGAGATCGCGTGTCATCCGATAAATTATTCTATCAGCTAAGCCCTCTCCATCTTCTCCGCCTATGGATCCAATTTCCGGGAAACGGCTGTCAGTGTAGATTGCAGCTGGATGGAGGAGAGGGGGAGCTACTCTCCCACTCCGAAAGTCAAGGATTCAGCTGAATCGATACCACCCCCCCCCCCTCTCCACACGCTCCGGTCTTTTTTGGAGGGTGTAAGTACCAGCACCCCTTTACGCTTGATATTCAAAACGAGAGCTCAAAACTTGGGTTAACCCCTCAACTTTCAAAGTGTCCTGCTCGCTTTCAACCACCTGATTCATCATACTCCATTATGTGTAAAGTTTGAGTTATTTAAAGATAGTCGACCGAATTTTTTTGGGCTTAAGCGTGGATAATACAAGGTGTCCCAGAACTAAACGGCCATACCGCAGAAGTGTGTTCTATGGGTATAAAATAACATTTTTTTCTTCTACAAGGTTTTTTTCTAGACCCCCTCTAGAGTCCCTCGAAAAAACGACACCCCCCCCCCCACCCTCATTTCTCGGGACAATCATTTTCTCGTAATTTTGGCATCGGTCATGGACCAGGACGTGGCGGTTTTTGGCACAATTTGAGTCCGCGGGGATTTTTCTGAGACCGGGCCCAAGCGATACCTTATGATACCCTAAAACTGGTACAAACTTTTGCTTGTGTATACGCACGGTTCTTGAGAAATGAGGAGGCAAAGTTGCCAAATCGCCATCATTTTGGACAACATTTTTACAGCTAAAAGACGGGAAAAATGGAAGAAGACGTTACCCCTTTGATGGGTTTAGGCTGTGCATGTTCTTATTGGGCCCACTTGCATATAGCTGTGTTCAGTTTCAAAAATTTCCGTCGCATAAAGGTTCAAAATGGGGGGAAATCGAAAAAACCAAGACTCTATGTACACTGGAAAAAAAAACAAAAAACACATTGGATCTAGAGTCTAGACTCTTAAAAACATTGACAAGAAAAAATACTCTGGACTCAATCAGATTTAAGCTTAAATCAAGAACCAAGCCCCTTAATTTGAGCGGATTTCCTTTTGATTTAAGCGTAAATCTGATTGAATCAAGAGTATTTTTCCTTGTCAATGTTTTCAATAGTCTGGACTCTAGATCCACTGTGTTTTTTTTTCCAGTGTAAAGTTTTTGAAAATGGAAGTGTAATTGTTGGTCTCCTGCAGTTTTCATGGCTAACAATGTTCTTATCGGTCCGCCATTGACTGGGTATTTTCTGCACCCCTGGTATTTACAACTGACAGACACTCTGGATTCTCTAAACCCAAAGACGTTCTCGAGATATTCAAATTGGCTCGTCTTTCCCGAAACACACCGTACAGCGGCGCGGAGCAAGTTATCTTGTTTAAGTTTCCCATCCGCGAAAGCGAAACCGGGGAAATTACCGGGCTGCCAAACCCAGACGCACGCAACTCGACGAAGACGACGCCGCCGATGTGTGTACGATACCCTCCGACAAGGAGCCCGAATTTTACCACCTGGTGTGTGTCGCCTGTTTGTTCGGCGAGTGTTTGACTAGACGGATCTACGAATTAACCGTAATTAACACGAAAACAAAACTGCGGCCGCGCCCCCGCACCTCCCCCCCCCCCCCTACCCGCCAGGCCCCCGACTCCGTTTCGAGGATGCTAAACTTGGAGCTTGCCGTTTGCGTCATCCGGTTCAATCAGAGCATCTGGAGCTGCCTCGGATTCGGAGGCCCGTCGCATTGATAGATCCTCGTTTTACACACTTAAAAACTTCAGTTGGAGCGAAAACAAGAGTTGTGTCTTACACTGAAAAAAATGTGTGGTAGATTTTACCATTCTCTGACACAGTGATACGAGTATGGCAATAAACACCAGACTCTACACTGAAAAAAAATTCTCGGCGTTTTTACCAAGGTTCCTTGGTACCTTTACCACCTCACTTTTTTTACCACTTATTGGTAATTTTACCAAGACAGACTGGTAAGTTTACCCAAAAACCGGTATTTTTACTGTTTTTTTTTTCAGGTAAAAATATCACTTTTATTGGTAATCAAGTCCCGGTAACTTTGCCATTTTATCTCGGTAATTCTACCACTGTCGATAAAAAATATTGGCGTTTTTACCAAGGTCCTGTAAAATTACCGAGGAAGTTCAATAATTTTACCGAAATTTCTCGGTAAAATTACCAATTCCATAAATGGTAATTTTACCAAGAAAAAACTGGGATCAATTAGAACCCTGAATTCTCGGTAATTTTACCCTTTTCCTAGTAAATACACCGAGATTTTTTTTTCAGCGTATGGTAGCATTTACCATATTATGGTGCGTATCATCGAGTTCTGATGAATAATAATATAATTCTGGTTATTTTCAATAAACAGTATCACCGTGTAAAAAATCATGCAAGTAGACTTTAAGTAGATATTACCATACTTTTTTTTCAGTGTAAAGAAAGCTACGAGGTGTGCACCCTGGCGCTACGCGGCCCAAGTTCCGGTAGTCGCTTCGCGCCCGCAATGCCCGTATTGAGGGTCCTGGTGACTTAAGCTAAATAGAGCGTGATTATCGAGGGACGATTTTTATTAGTAGCCGCAAAAAACCAAGAAAATCTGCCCGGTTGATCTTCCGAACGAATTGTGATGAAAAAAAAAATGAAAAATTACATTGTCTAAATCGAAGAATTTACAACTTTATCACAGAGGAAGGAACGGGGCGCCGGCGCCCTAAAATCAAATTATATGGGAATAAAGCGTAGAAAAAACCAAGATTCAACATTTCTTGTTTCGTTCAATTTTCTGATTTTATTGGCTAAGAACTGCCGGCGTTTCTACTACAAATATCTGTAGAGCGTTTATGTATTCATAAACATGACGTAATGCTTGACAAAATAACATTGTTAAAAAAACTAACTTGATTAGAGCAAGCGATGGAGATGTTGCATGTGTGAGGAATTTGCGATTTATGACTATTGATTCTTAGGTAAAAGTTTGCGAGAGACACGATGGTGCCACTAGGTTTCTCTGCTATCAACTCCCAAGCTCAAAAAAGCTCTCAAGTTGAGGCTAACATTGAGGGGATATCCCACGCCATCCTGAGAGTCCACCTCTACATCAAGACAAACTCTCCATGCAAAGATAGGGAGCAAATACATTGACAGGGCTACCACTTTATTTGAGGACTCTAAAATTGAAAACACAACATCACTGCTAATGTATTTGCTCCCTATCTTTGCATGGAGAGTTTGTCTTGATGTAGAGGTGGACTCTCAGGACAGCGTGGGATATCCCCTCCATTTTAGCCTCAAGTTGAGAGCTTTTTTTGAGCTTGGGAGTTGATTTCAGAGAAAACATGTGTCACCATCGTGTTTCTCGCGAACTTTTACATAAGAATCAACAGTCAAATCGCAAATTCCTCAAACATGCAACATCTCCATTAACGTATGTTCTGAGTCATGTTAAAACCCACCCTTCCTCGCTACTGACCTCGACTGTGTTCACTCGACACCTCCGACCGTGTCCGCACTCCACTCCAGTCGAACCTCGGCCGTGACGGAAACACTCGGACGTCTTCGACTGACACGCGCGACGTGAAGCAACGTGCGTGACGCGACGCGACGCGATGCGGCGACCCGGCCGAAAAAAACACTGACAGCGGTCGGCCGGGCGCGGGCGCCGCTGAGCGGTGACGGGGGCCGAGCCGAAGCGGCCCGATAAATAATTCGGCGATGCCACCAGTCACCGCGAGCAGTATGTAAACAGCTGTTCCGGTCCGGGAGACGACGCCCGACGCCCGCACGCGGCCCGACTTATCACCTGAGTGACGTCACGCCGCCGGCTCAATAAGGGGGACAGCTGATCGCCGTGACGTCAAACGGCCCAGCGGCGACACTGCCGTGAAAGCGAAGAGAGCAGTGAGTGTCAAAATGAAGTTTTGAGAAAACGGGCTCAGAAGCGTCTAATCGGAAAATTTCATTGCAAAAAGCCATTCCTTCTTGGTCAAATTGCCACTATGGTCATCCGAAATACTCGTAGAAATCGTTTGGATGCTAAAAAACCAACCTGCTCGCCGTGACGTCAAACGGCCCGGCGACACTGCTGTGAAAGCAAAGAGAGCATTAACAGGGTGTCTAGTTTTTTTCAATTTTGGGAAATCCTGATTCGTCCTGATTTTTGACTGCCAAATCCTGATCCCAAAGTTGCCCCGAATCCTGATCGAATCCTTATTTTTTGCGGAGAATAATTGAGATTTCTGCAAAAACGCATGCAAAAGCAAGTGCGAAACAATGACGTCATCATTTGACGAATGTAACTTCACGAAGATAGCTCGATAAAAAAATCCGATCGGACGGCCGGCTTTTCTCAAATCCTGATTTTACGACCGATTTCTCACCAAATCCTGATGAAATCGGGATTAAATCCTGACTTTCATCAAATCCTGATAGAATCGGGAAAATCAGGAAAATCCTGGTGCTAGACACCGGGAGTAAGTATCAAAATGAAGTTTTGAGAAAACGGGCTCAGAAGCGTCTGACCGGAAAATTTAATTGCAAAAAGCTATTTGTTCTTGGTCAAATTGCCTCTATGATCATCCGAAATACTCCTAGAAATTGTTTGGATGATAAAAAACCGACTGATTTTATTTCAATTACATAAAAAGGGTATTATTCATTTTCATGCTAGGCAAAGAGAGCAATGAGTGCAAAAATGAAGTTTTGAGAAAACGGGCTCAGAAGCGGCTGAACAGAACACTTCATTGACAAAACTCTCCGTTCTTTGACAAATTGCCACTAATCATCCGAAAGACTCCTAGAAATCGTTTGGATGATAAAACAACAACTAATTTTATTTCAATTACATAAAAAGGTTATTAGTCATTTTCACGCTACACTGGAAAAAAAACACATCGAATCTAGAGTCCAGACTCTTAAAAACATTGACAAGAAAAGATACTCTTGATTCAATCAGATTTTTGCTTACATCAAAAGGAAATCCGCTCAAATTAACAGGCTTGGTTCTTGATTTAAGCAAAAATCCGATCGAATCAAGAGTATTTTTTCTTGTCGATGTTTTTAAGAGTCTGGACTCTCGATTCAATGTGTTTTTTTTCCAGTGCATGATGAACTTCAAAACTAAGGGGAGTCTACTTGATGCTTTCGGAGTCCATGCTAAACCAAAGAAGTGAGAAGTTTAGCGATGAGCGTGGATCTTGACCAAGATCTTGGACGAGAGGAGCAGGCAAGTATATCAAGGGTGAGCGTGGAGTCCAATATCTTGGACGCGATGCCACACAATCGCTAGTTCCACTATGAACACATGCATTCATGACTTGTTAGTGTAAGGCATGGAGTATCCTGCAGATTTGAAGGCATTTTCACTATTTTCACGAGCGGTTTATATTCGAATATTATTCAAAGAAAAACCAATGAACCAATGAAAATGCCAAACCTCATCGCTTGTAAATGCATTTTCTGTAGAACTCTTGACTACGAAATAAGAAATACTTTAACGTAATATCAAACGTATGAGACTTTTAGAGTCATGTTTCATCTGAGTGAAGAGAGCGCCCGGATTAAATGCTCATCGTAGAGCAACTTAGGTTATAAAAAGTTATCGCGAGTAAATTGCAACTCAACGAACTGCAAATATATGCAAGAATCAAATTCTCTTCGGAGAAAATGAGAGCAATGTAGGTCAGGAGTCCTTAGCAAGAAAGATTTATGCTGAGACGGGCCGTCAGAGGGTTAAAATGATGCACCAGCACTTGCTAAACTCTAAGATTAAGTAAAGTGCGGCGTTTAGAACTTCCAAGAGTTCGTAGAAAATCGCAAGGGTAGGTGTGCAACTTTTATTCAAGTCTTGCCATAAGAATATATTATATCTTTTGATATGTGCCTGATGTGTGAGCGAATGATCATATTATCAAATATCTGGGCAGTTAGGGAAATGCAAAGTTTTCGAAGTCACTGATAAAAAGCTCTTCATTTTCAATATTTTGAACGGAGACATTAATCAGACGATTTTTTTTTTTTTAAAGTTTCAAAACACAATCTGTTCTTTTTCACTTTTAACTACCAGGCACATAGTATCTTATAAAAGACGGAGAGGGTTTGGACAAATCAGAATGTTATAAATCACGAAAAGCATCTTGAATGGTCTAAAATCTAAGACGTTACGGATACGTAATTCGTCTTGTGATACAAGCGTCACCCAGTGAAATATTACCGAGGGCTTAAGAATTTCAGTCAAACATAAAATAATTGATTTTTTTTCTTTCAAAAGTAAAAAAATGCGGCATACGTATCATTTCATTATTGCCTTTCAAAAAATACCTTCTACTGAAAAAGGAAGAAAAATATCTCCACCTGAGTCACCGTTGACGAAAATGATACGTAAAAAATAATAAATAATACTTAGCTAATTCATAAATCTACGAATTTTGTTTACTTGACAGAAATGTAAAGCTGCTCAAACTTTGGCACTGAAATATGACTTTTTACCTTATGTGTGGCATCCGAGTTAAAAGATTCAAACAAGAGAGAGTTTTTGAAGACTCGTGGTGAAAACTTTGAATTACCTGGATCTGAAACACGCAAAAATACACTAAATTAGGCTTTATCCTTCGTTTTATCATTCATTTTTTCATGCCCTCTGCCATTCAAATGACGCAAGTTTTAAAGCAGGCAACCGATGCGAACGTTGATGAATGAATTGATGAGTTGAACGAGTAACTTCCAACCCAAGTATTTTTTTCAATCACCAACAGCTATCAGTAACTCACAGTGAAGTATGAACTTCCTACTTCGAACGTTTGAGGATGACCTGGGCTCATTGTCAGATACACGTTATTTGAGTCAAACTATCGATTCGTATATTCCGAGGTGGGCTAGCTGGAAGTTCTTGTGCAAAACTTCCTCGGAATTAGATTATCTTCGGGGCCAGAATTTTTCAGTGAAGTTGGAAACCAGACAGAACCAGAGAGAGAATTTCAAATCGGTGAACTTTCCGAGGACTGAATCGAAACTACCTTGATTTCCTTGATCTGATGATTGGCGTGCTTTACCAAGTACGGGTCGTGACAAATGTAAAAGTAGATCACTCTGGATAATTTTAATTAATAAGTTGGCTCATTTGATGCCCTTTTGGCCCCTGAAGGCTCCATAACATGGCCCCAAAAATTACGAAAATTAGAATTTAAATCCCATCCGGCAAAAACTACTCGAAATTCGAACCTAGTGAAATTAAGTCTTCTTTTCTAGAGACAATCAGATCAGTGTAACTCGAAGGAGAAACTTCAAGCTCCATGACCTAACCTCATTTTTTTTTTTTTTTTTTTTTTTTCTGGCTCATTGGCCTCCGTGCCGTTAAGCACCTACTGCCATCTACAGAGTATACATTCATTTAGCGAGGACATCAGGGCGACAGTGAAATCTATGCTCCAGCCTTTTCAAATTTTCAGAGATAAAGGCCGAGTAGAACTGTTCCTAGAGATTCACTCATCAGTTCCGTGAAAATTTGACGCCACTACCGGGTTCCGAACCCAGGACCTATTGACCTAGAGTCAGACGCACTGACCACTACTGCCGTGCTAAGTAAGAACGCCGTATGAACTTTCGTGAGTTGCCAAATTTCCTTCGATAAAATGTTCATTTTTGAGAAAAGTTATGAATATTTTTCCTTTAAATTTTCAGAATCTTTGGGTGAAATTGCGAACAGAATTATCTGAAAAATTGGGAGGAAAATATTCATAAGTTTACCAGGAAATTCACGTTTTATCAAAGGAAATTTGGCACCGCCTGAAGGTTCATACGGCGTTTTTCCTTAGCACGGCAGACTAGGCCAACCTCGAAACTACAGATATATTCGTACTTTTCCTCACTAAAGATGACCACTTTTCGTGTTTCCATACAACCCGAAGATGTTCTCGACCCCACGGTTTTCTAGGTCAGTCAAAAAGTTTCCGATAGACCTCATGGAGTCGTCGTAAACCCGATCGGAGTAACGAGAGGGGGGGCTCGTCCCCCGACACCGACGACGGAGCCGCCACGGGGCAAGGCCACTCCCCCTTTATTATTCATCAGGCCGGCGCTCGGGGCGGGGGGCGGGGGCAGGTGACCTTCCGCCGCGGGGGTGGGGGAAGTTGGTCAAGTTCACGATCATTATCGCCGGCGGCTTTAATGTGGGTATCGACTCGGGTTCCGATTTTACGGCGGTAAATATGTACTCGCCCCCGGGTTACGAGGTCTCGCCGACGTCCGCGGTTGCGAAGCGTGCTCGTCGTCGAAAGCTCCCCTTTTTTGCACTTTCTCACCCCCGGGTCCTTCTCGTCTCCAACATGGGGGAGAAAGCCTCGATTCGTATGGAATGCCAAATTTCTTGGTTATAAAAACCGAACTTCGCGGCAAGGGACTGATTTTGTAAATCGATAGACAAAACGATAGACAGATAAGACATAGGGAAGGACCCGGGTCCTCCTGATCTGCAATACACTGGAAAAAAAACACATTTGGATCTAGAGTCCGGACTCTTAAAAACATCGACAAGAAAAAATGCTCTTGATTCAATCAGATTTAGGCGTAAATCAAGAACCAAGCCTCTTAATTTGAGCGGATTTCTTTTTGATTTAATCTTAAATCTAATTGAATCAAGAGTTCACTGGAAAAAAACACATTGGATCTAGAGTCCAGACTTTGAAAACATTGACAAGAAAAAATACTCTTGATTCAATTAGATTTAAGCTTGACTCAAAAGGAAATCCGCTCAAATTAAGAGGCTTGGTTCTTGATTTAAGCTTAAATCTGATTGAATCCAGAGTAATTTTTCTTGTCGATGTTTTTAAGAGTTTGGACTCTAGATACAATGTGATTTTTTTTCCACTGTGGTGGAGAAAGCCTCGATTCATATGAAATACCGAATTTCTTGGTTATAAAAACCGAACTTCGCTGCAACGGACTGATTTTTGAAATCGATAGATAAAAAGATAGACAGAGAAGACATATGGAAAGATCCGGGTCCTCTTGATCTGGAACACGGTGAAGGAGACTTCGATTCACCTGAAATAACAAATTTCCCGATCATAAAAACCGAGCTTCGATTCGACGGACTGTTTTTTGAAATCGATAGACAAGAAGATAGATAAAACGATAGACAGAGACGACATAGGGAGAATGGACCAATCTTGTTGATGGATGCTTTTCCTATGGGTCTAATCACGCCTACCCTTGTCAAAATTTTCTTGAGGGTTTGTAATTTCATCTACCGCTTGTTTGTAATTAACATCATGTAGTTGAATAGTTAAATACATTGAATTTTTAGGTTTTAGCTCGATTTTTACATCATTACTTTGCCTTTTGATGGAGGTGCGAGGTTACAATGGTGAGTGATAGACTAACTAACGGCAAACCGCACGAGCGACCCTATAGTTATTTTGTCGTTTTGCCCCTTCGTCTATGAGAACCACCCGCTTTAAGCGATTGAATCACTCCATTTCCCCTTTGTCTTCTTAGTCTATTGCCTTGTCTACCAAATTCAATAATCAGCCCGCAAGTAAGGGGTCAGTCGTTCAAGTATTACGTAAGCATCATACAGGGGAGGGTCGGGGACATATAGTCGTTTCTTGTCCCGTGAATTACAAGTCGACTAATATCACAATATTGCATACTATAATTCTCATTGTTCCATTAAAATAAATTTACATGATAAATTTAAACAAGTTTAAAAAAGAGTAGTGTGTGTACTTGAAGATGAACATAATTAAATTTTTAGATTATCATTTATTCACCCAACCCCCTTCCCCAAGAAAAACTCGCAGGACTGAATTTTCCTGGAAAATTGAAATCTAAGAATCATAACTGGACCACGTTTAGCAGAAGAAACCAAGCCACACCAGCTATTGCTAAATTTAACCGGGTAATTTTTATGTTTTACAAGTGAACGTTTGTGCGGATTCCTATAAAAATTTCACTGAAACGACCATGCAGAAAATTCCCTGAAAATTGAACAACAATCCGCACAACCGTTTTCATGTAAGAAATTAAATCCCCCAATTAAATTTGGCAATAGCTGATGTGGCTTGGTTCCTCTCTGCCAAACGCAGTCCAACCTGGATTTACCCTAGACCCTAGTAGCAGAACCATAGAAGAAAAAGATAATGATTATGTACGAAAGTTAATTTTTTTTATATAACGCATGCATACAAAAGTATTAAAAGTGAAAATTTTTATGTGACCATTATGTAAAAAAAAGTCATAATTTTCGTGAGCTCTTCGCAAACATACTAAAAAATCTTCTAACTTGCGAAAAGCTCACGAAAATGATGACCTTTTTTATATAATAGTTACATAAAAAAGTTCACTTTTAACACTTTCGCATGCATCCGTTATAAAAAAAAAAATTGTCTATAAAAAAATTACCTTATCTAGCTTTTATCATTTTTCATAATTCATGGTCAAGTCTGAACTTTGATTTTTTTTTATATAAGCGTTACACGTTTTTTATATAAAACTACCATTTAGATAATAGATGTGTTTTTTTTAAACTTTTTTTAGAAAAACAAAAATTTCCTCTGCTACTAGGGGATGGATAAAGATGCTTTACCACCAAGACCGCGCAACACCCTTATCGAAGATCTCGTAAAACAATAACAAGGGTTTACGTGGTGGGATTTCGGGAGGAATTCTTAGAAGTCATTTTCTGGAGAGGATATTGTCGGGGTGGAGAATAAGAGGGTACGGACAAGGGACAAGGACCGCAGACTGAAGAGTTCCAAAGATAATGCCCCGGGCGAATGACGAGGAGCTCTCTTTGGGTCCATGTCTTCACAGACCGGGATCCCCGGGATAGAGGACAGGGGAGAGAGATACTCCATGATGTACCGATAAAAGATTTTGCTTGCCAGATTCGCGACGAAAGCAGGATTGAAAGCTGGTTTAAGTCGGAGACGATGTATTTGACAGACCTCGGACTGCTACCTTTACTGTGGGGAAAAACAACTTAATCGGCCCGAACACTAATAAAAAAACAACTTAAAACAGGACTAAGGCCGCAAATAATAAAAAGAAACATAATATAAAATAAAATAAGAAACCCGGGACGTTTCGCAGCGATCACACCCGCATTTTCAACCGGCAAAACAAGAAAATTAAAAGAAAGGCACTATGAGCCTCACCGTTGTTATTGTGAGACTCAAATAACATCCAGGCCTTAATACTAAGGAAACCAGTCAAACAGTCTTACTTGGATTGAAAATCTGGTTCTTCTAGTTGAACTACACACAAATTTTCAAGTGAAACTTATAGGTTAGGTTATGCATTCCGCACGCCAAATAAGTAATAACTCGTTGAACACAGCGATAGATAGGAAGGTATCTACTTTGCTCCGATACTAAAATATAGTGCAAAACCTACATGAGATCGATCGGGATGAAATATAACACTTTATAAGTATAAAGTAACGTCACAGGAAAGTAACATCACAAGAAAGTAACGTCACAGGAAAGTAACGAAACTGAGATACGACGACGAGCGACGACGACTAGCGTAAAAACTGCAAGCATCCAGTTAGCTGGGAGTCGAAATGGAGATCAGGCTGAGGCAGGGATAGCAAGGAATTGGCTCTAATTAAAATCCACGCTCCTTTGTCATGTCCTTCTGAGGTCAGTCAAAGCCGGAGATAGCTGCACCGCGCTGCCAACTTGACAGCTCCCATTCCTGTCACCGTTTGAATGAAGACGAATTACATGACGACAAATCGTCGATTTCGACATGAGTCCTTGAAAGCATAGAGTTATACGGACAACAGGGCTCACGTGGAGATCGAGATACACCCTTATGACAGAGAAGCGACGAAATTACTAAGACGGTTTACATCGTGATTAAGGGGGTAGGTGATAGAAAAGAAATGGCAATTTCTCAATTTTCGGATTATTGGCAATTCTTGCTCCGCATAGACTGTCGTGCTAAGGAAAAACGTCGTATGACCTTCAAACGTTGCCGAGTTTCCTTCGATTAAAACAGAAATTACTGGGAAAATTGCGTATATTATTTTCCAAAAATTTCGGACGGTTTGATACACAATTTAATTTAAAATATCTGAAACTTTCGAGGAAAAATATGCATAAATGTTGTAAAAAATACATGTTCCATCAAGAGAAATTAGCCACTCTAGGATGTTCATATGGCGTTCTTCCTTGGCACGGCAATATACTCAGGCGAGAAAAATAAGACCAAGTACTTGGAATTCTGATAAGTAAGTCACAGGGGAGGGGCTTTCAAAGTGAGGGAAGTCTAGGTACTGCACCGACTCGTTTCTATAAATGTGTGTGTGCGTGTTTTTTTACGTAATTTGTAAAACTCTGATTTTCCAGGAACCCTTTTCTCAGAATCTATTGAGTAAAATTTTGGACAGAAACATGATCGTATCCTTCTGAAAAATTGCAGTGTTTGACTTTATTTTGGAACCTTGGGACAGAGTTCCGTCGTCTACAAAGCGACGGATTGTAGCTGACAAAGCGACTGACTTTGCACACACCATCTTAGAAATCGCTGTTATCGTAAATTAATAGTTGGTTTCCTTCGTTTAAAAGTGCCTTAATAATGCATGACCATTAACACTTATGAAAAACAGCGAAGTGACAACGTTGGGACATTGACATCCTGACCAATCAACATATTCATTATTCACAGCTGAAATCTCAATTCGAAACAATGTTGCCAGCTTCTCTAAACTTAACTGGATATGTTTTGTTTTGAATTAAAGAGCGATCGGGCTCGCTGCTAAAAGTGGAAACGTGAAAAAATCATGGCATTAAATGTACCTCTGCTCTAATGAGAGAGTTTGTCCAGAAATTAAGACAAATACATGTTTCACCAACAACTGGTCGTGAGAATTGTATGTAATAATGCATCACTGTGAAAAATTTGAATTCATAGATTGGTTATACTCTTTAGGGCTCTAAGAGCTCCACGATCTAACCTCAAAATTACCAATATGTCCGTACTCTCCCTATATAAAGTGTCTCTATTCAAAGCATAGAGTACATTCAAATCTAAGGAGAAAACTAATGAAATGTCTGGCCTCAATAACTTCGCCCTCTCAAATCCCGGTGGGCACTCCGCTTTTTGATTGGTCAACGAGTATTTAGGCTTCATGATGCTTTTACGGCCGTAAATAAACAAACAAGATGATGGCTTACCGTAACATCAATAAAAAGCTAAAATTTGAAAAAAATTTCAATTATACGGCAGTAACAATTTAAATCTAGCATATCTACGAATAACACATGAAAACACTGTAAAATTGCCTCTCACCTTTATCACAGGAGGATGTTAGAACCTCAACCTTGCTTGCTGATAGCAGCCATCTTGTTTGTTTATTTACGGCCGTAAGAACATCGTGTCAGCCTATTTTCACGCAACCAATGAGAAACTGGCACAGAAATGATCATACTCTGTAAAGGTACTCTGATGTAGGTGCTTTAGTCGAAATAACCTTAATATTTCTCCTACATGAGTGCTCTACCAAAAACCGCGAAAAAACCAGTTTGTCAGAGTATTAATTTACTCTGGCTGAAGATTGAGCCCGACTTCCATTAGGTAGCCACAATCTAGCTTCAAAAGTGTATTATCCAGCGTCACTCCTCGGCTGATGAAGACTCGGGGGCCGGAACAAGGCGCTAACTCCCGGAGCGGCGGGCACGCTCGCGTGGAACAGGGACGGAGGATGCGGCGCCCGGAGAAGCATAGATGGAGGCACCAATTAGGGAGTGATAATAAGTTTAGGGATTATTTTATCAAGTGGGGAGGAAGGCGGAATCGACAAGCGATGTCGTAATTGGATTTTGTTTGGAGATCTTGCCACTTGCCGCGCCGCCGCCGCCACCGCCACACGGCCAGCCTCCTTGTCTGCTGCCACCAGCGCGCAGCGCCCCCGAGCTGCCGCCTTTTGAAAGTTCTTACTCACGCCCGTAAAATGACTATAGATTTTGGATATTCGAGAATAGGGTAACCTGGAATCGAAGATGTACTGATGTCTCTCATTCCCGTCTTAAACTGAGAAAAAAACTTCGGTCATACAAGTATGAACCGAATGTACGGTGTGTTCAATATTGGATGTTAATTTTTTGAAATTTTTGTAAAACTTTTTCTTACCGATTTTTCTGTGTTTTATAGAAAAATCGGTAAGAAAAGGTTTTAAAAAAAGTTCAAAAAATGAATAAAGTATGACCGATAAAGTTAACAACAGAAGAGATAATATTGGATGTATTGCTCGGTTCATGCGACTCTAAGGCAGATGACTGTAAACCGTAATATTGACTATAAATATTTTAATAATGGGCCACTGGACAAGGTACGAATTCCAGCATTCTGATGCATGATTCTTAATACAGCATTTTTTTCGTTCGAAATTTTTCTGATTTTTATATGAAATCAGAAGTAAAATTAGTGCAAATTTCAGTCGGAAATTTCCGAAATTCCCCTGGTAAAAATGCAATTAGGGCGAGGAAATTTGGCATAATTAGAATGTATGTACGCTCTTTCGTAAGGACAACGCCGATTTGAATGTGACGGTTGGTAGAGTACCTTTATAGGGAGAGCATGGTCACTGCGGTTACAACAGCTAAATTGGCTCAGTCATCTTGGGCTAAATGGGGCGTTCTACGGCACATAACCGAGGAACGCTGTAAGTAAATATAATCATTAATTATAGCTTTATTTGCATATCGCAACACGAATTTTACTCGAATGCATTAATATGACGTATTTACATAGTTTTATGGCTAATCGTGTGCTATTTTCGAGAAAAATCACCATAGATATAGTAAGGTCGGCAGCAAGTGCGGTTGGTGATAACCGTCAAAAGTTGGCAATGATCCCCTTCATCCTCAAAACTAGAACAAACCGCCGCCATTTTGAGGTCTTAAGTCCTCAATGGAAAGGAAAGGATCGTCATCTACATACTCCCTCTACTCCTCAAAAACTAGAACAAACCGCCGCCATTTCGGAGTCTTAAGGCCTCCGTGGAAAGGAGAGGATCGTCATCTACATACTCCCTCTACTCCTCAAAAACTAGAATAAACCGCCGCCATTTTGGGGTCTAAAGGCCTCCATGGAAAGGAGAGGATCGTCATCTACATACTCCCTCTACTTCTCAAAAACTAGAACAAACCGCTGCCATTTTGGGGTCTCAAGGCCTCCATGGAAAGGGGAAGATCGTCATCTACATACTCCTACATATCTCGGTGCTCTAATCAGAAATGGATTCCACACGTCTTAACTCCCACTATAAAGGGACTCTATTGGGTGCCTGCTCATACACTCTAACAACTCATGCCACCCTCTCGAGATCCGACACGGGGAGGAAAGAACATCTCGGGTTGATGGAAAGACCCCCACCGGAACGAAAGGGGGGGGGGGGGGGGTAAGTTGAGACGCTCCGAGTCGCGAGGTACGCTACGGCTCGTAAGATCTTGAATGATTACGGCATTGATCGCTATCCACGTTGAAGCATGTCCGGGCCCCGGTGATAAATAGTTTCCAGGGCGTTCCTTACACTAAACTTCAGGTCGCCCCCCCCCCGAAACCCCCCCCCCCCTTTCTCCCCGGCGTTGACGGTAACCAGAGCGTGACGTGGAACGTTACCCATGATTTCCTTTTTAATCTCCCCGACAGAACCATTTTTTTCTCGGCGGCGGGCGCTGCCTTGCTGTTCGGACATCGGTCTCTAATTGGGGCGGCGAAGTTGAGCGGTTTGTAGGGGTGTCAATCACCGCGGCCTCCATTAAAACACCATTAATAAGGTGGGAAGTCGGTCCCGGGGAGCGGGGAACTTGGCCCCCGTGAAAAGACTACTGACCCCCTTACTCGGCGCTGCTGATCCGGGTAAGTGAGAGTGCAACTTTCTGAGTAAGTTCGCGCTCCTCCGGATTTGAAGGGGATGAACGCCGTATGAACATCCAAGAGTTGCCAAATTTCTTTCAATAAAAAGTTTATTTTTGAGGAAAACTATGAATATATTTCCTTGAAATTTTCTGGGATTTTAGTTGAAATCGGTAACAAAATTGTCTGAAAAATTCGAGAGAAAATATTCATAAGTTTACCGGGAAATTCGTGTTTTATAAAAAGGAAATTTGGCAACGCTGGATGGTTCATATTTTCCTATGGTTCCATATATAGAGTTGCCAAATTTTCTTCGAAAAAATGTTTATTTCTCACCGAAAAAAATGTTTCTCGAGATATTATTTTGACCTGAAGCTTCGTTTCTTGTCACCGAAATTTGGTTTTTCCTGGTCAACACTGGAAAAAAAACACATTGGATCTAGAGTCCAGACTCTTAAAAACATCGACAAGAAATGATACTCTTGATTCAATCAGATTTAAGCTTAAATCAAGAACTAAGCCTCTTAATTTGAGCGGATTTTCTTTTGATTTAGGCTTAAATCTGCTTGAATCAAGAGTCCTTTTTCTTGTCAATGTTTTCAAGAGTATGGAGTTTTTGCTACCGATAAAACTGCATTTCTATGGATTTTTGTTCAAAATAAAAAGCCTCAGGAAACAAGTCAACATTTGAGACAGTTAGGTTAACTTCGGTGGAAGCCGTCTCTTTAACCGCGAAAACACATGTCAGCTTTTAGACTTTCACGGTGACGCTAGGACACCGGTGTGCAGGATAGACGCATAGGAAACTCCGTAATTGTACTTCGCCGACATTATCAAAACTTGAACGGATTTCGCCCTCGCGAATAGCAAGTATTCGGTTCGAAGTCTCACTTTAAGTCGCGGTATATTGCTCGCCCCTTCGTAGGTAGGCAAAGCTCCTTTCACGAGCAGGCCCTGAATTGTAACTCGTGCACAATCGATACGAGAAACTGCGAGACAAGCCTACTACTCCTGCCTCACGCTTCATTCAAGACCATTAAAACTTTGCAATGTGCCCCCGCCCTGCTCGGCAAGAATCGCGTAACGCCGCTTGAACGCCTTTGCAGATGTGCGGTTTTTCGTTGGGGACCTCCTTCTCCGCCCCACCCACAATTCACTCCATTTACCACCTCATTCACCCTGCCGTTCGGGCTGTTTCGACGAAGTGTTTCTTTATCAGAACCCCCGGGCGAATAGATACTAGTGCCGACGACGCTACTATAAAATACATTAGTAGACAGCTGTAACGCCGTGCTAAGGAGTACCGCCGTGTGGAACTTCGTACGTTGTTGAATTTATTTCGATGAAACACGAATTTTCAGGCGAACTTGTGATTATTTTCCGACCAATTTTTCAGGAAATGTCCTTCTTAAGTTGATGGGCTACACCTCTTGACTGCTTCGCAGTCCGATTCGCGGAAGTGGTTCGCGCCTAAGTAGGGCGTGACATGCACCGAGAAAAAAACAGTTATTCTACCGTAACAACGGTGGTAATGTCACACGGGATTTCACGGTAGTAGAACCGTGGACTTTGATTCTTGTAACAATGAGCAAGGTGATATGACCGTGTTCACCGTAATATCATTGTGGGCACAGACATACTATTATGAGCATGGTTATGCTACTGTGCTCATCAATAATATTCAGGCGTTGCCAAGTTTCCTCTGGCAAATTACTCATTTTCAGGATAATGTTTGTTGTTTGAATATTTTCCTGCCAATTTCTCAATTCATTTTGTTTGTATTTTGATTTAAAGCTTCCGAAAATATCAAGGAAAAATATTCACAATTTTTCTCAAAAATAAACATTTTACCGTAGGAAATCTGGCAGCTCTCGAAAGTTCATACGGCGTTCTTCCTTAGCATGGCAGTGTAGCTGATATAACATGCACACTGGCACAAAAATGTAACGGGACACTGAATCCAACATACGCATAACTGAACTGAAAGTGAAAGGACACCATTAAAACGCACTCCGAAAGTTGAGGAATTTCCAGGCGGAGGGGTTTTTATGACGACACAGCCACTCTAAATCTCAGCAAAAACTTCCCCGACTTGTCGAACTCGTCAAAAAGCTGGGAGCGCATTAAAAGCTCAGGACTTTCCCTCGACACCCACCCTCACACACACACACACACGGAGGTTCCAGAGTGAGACGGCTGGAACCGCATCGCCCTTTGACCTACCCTGCAGCTCGGTTGGCACTTAATCGAGCGTCCTCCCTGAAAAAGGCCCCCTTAACCACCCCCCCCCCCGGCACTTCATCTCCGAGGCAAATATCGGTCGTGAGACACAAGCGCAGTGACAAAATCGGGGAGGCAACTGAGTTTAATTAGAAGCTTTTAATAAGCTAAAAGCTCCAAGATGTACCATTTTTGACTTCAACAGACTAACATACTGTACATGGGAGCCGCTTTCTCAGCGCTATCTGGCGCTCTGTGACACCTGATCGCCACGGTGCACTATGATCCAAAACTCAAGAAAGATCACGAGAGTTTCGTAATTGATGTTTTTTTGCGTCGCTAATCTCGGTTTGATGTTAAATTGCCTACATTTTTACACCCTGACCTATTAATTGTGCGCAAAAATGTATGGCATGCTGCGTTGCGGCGTGCTGCGTGCTGCAAGCTCGAAACGCGCACTGACGCCTACAAACCTAAGGGGATACTTCAAGCATTGCGCAATGCGTGAAGTAGCCCCTTAGGTTTGTAGGCGTCAGTGCGCGTTTCGCACTGGCAGCACGCCCCGGCGCGCGGTGCTCTGTTCTCCCACAGCCCTACAGAGAATTAGTACTCCGTTACACTGCCGTGCTAAGAAAAAACGCCGTATGAGCTTTCAGGCGTTGCCAAATTTCCCCTGGCAAATTACTAATTTTCAGGGTAATTGTTGAATATTTCTCTACCATTTTCTCAGATAATTTTGTTTGCAATTTAATCTAAAATTTCTGAAAATTTCAAGGAGAAATATTCATAATTTTCCTCCTAAACAAACAGTTTATCGAAGGAAATTTGGTAACACTCGAATATTCATACACTGGAAAGAAAAATACATTGGATCTACGGTCCAGACTCTTAAAAACATCGACAAGAAAAAATACTCTTAATTCAATTAGATTTGGCACATCGACAAGAAAAAATACTCTTGATTCAATCAGATTTAAGCTTAAATCAAGAACCAAGCCTCTTAATTTGAGGGGAGTTCCTTTTGATTTACGCTTAAATCTGATTGAATCAAGAGTCTTTTTTCTTGTCAATGTTTTCAAGAGTCTGGACTCTAGATCCAATGTGTTTTTTTCCAGTGTACGACGTTCTTTCTTAGCATGGCAGAACAGACCTTAACAATTCTTGTCTATTTCTTTGTCTATCAGTTTCAATAATCAGCCCCGTCTAATGTCGGCCGGGAGAAGAGCGCAGTGACAAAATCGAGGCTAGCAGGGAGCGGGGCAGATGAGTTTAATTAGGAGCTCTTAATAAGCTAAAAGCTCCAAGATGTACCGTTTTCGACTTCAACTTAATTCTATCATGTCCGCGGCGTTGTCAGGCCGCCGTGCTTCGTGCAGCAACCCCACGTTAGAAATTTTCGAATTTTAGGCGAATCGGCAACGTTGGATGTTACTGCTCTGTGCGTCTGCTACCAGCTGGTCTCTGTGTCAGTTGCACCCTCCGGTGCCCCCTTGGGCCTTTCGCGGCGCACAGTAGATCGAGTCAGTAGGAGAGGTCGCACTGAAAAAAAAATCTCGGTGTATTTACTAAGAAAAGGGTAAAATTACCAAGAATTCAGGGTTCTATTTGATCCCAGTTTTTTCTTGGTAAAATTACCATTAATGGAATTGGTAATTTTACCGAGAAATCTCGGTAAAATTATTGAACTTTCTCGGTAATTTTACTGGACCTTGGCAAAAACGCCAATATTTTTTATTGCCTGTGGTGGAATTACCGAGATAAAATGGCAAAGTTACCAGGACTTGATTACCAATAAAAGTGGTATTCTTACCTGAAAACACAGTAAAAATACTGGTTTTTAGGTAAGCTTACTAGCCTGTCGTGGTATAATTACCAATAATTTGTAAAAAAAAGTGAGATGGTAAAGGTACCGACGGACCTTGGTAAAAACGCCGATAATTTATTTTCAGTGCGGACTAAATTTCGAAACTTTGAAAGCTTATGACTCAGTATACACGAAACTTCGAGGTTCTAAAAGTGATTTCATTGGTTTCCTAGCGAAATGTTCTTCCAGAAACACCCCTTAAAATTTAGAATGTGTCGAAATAAACATCAAAATTTGCGGTTTTATTCAAAAATTTCATATCCGACCTCTCTAATTGATTCGATCCACTGCGCGGCGTTCTCTTTCATGAGCGAGTCACACCTGCTTCGGCCCCGGTTGTCAGCTCAATTTTAGTGATAATGAAAAATGTTATTATCAAGAGCGAATCGCATGCCATTAAAGAGGCGGCCATGCAAGATTTTGCTGTGACGTTATATTGGCCATGTTGGGGGATCAGCGGAGACTCCGACAAGTCTCGATAGATCTAGTTTCCCCTAAAAAATCTCAAAAAGAACTAGAAAATGGTTTCATTACATATTTTATTACTTCAGAGTAATATGTGAGGAAGGAAAGCGCCATTGTCTGGAGGAGAGAAAATTAATTGAAGAAACTCAGTTTTCCTTCAATCCCTGGTTATGCAATTAGCGCCTTTCAAAAGGAGGAATAGTTGTACCGCGCACTTTAATCATGGACTACTAGACGCGGTACGTAGTTAAGGTGATTCGATGGACACCATATTTTGTGTCAAAACGACATGCGATATATCGCATGGATAAGTTCCATTTTTTCAATTACTCGTCATTTTTCTCCAATTTTGAGATCGCAATTCTGTTCTCAAGAGACTAAAGAATTCAAGTTTGTCAAAATTGGCAAGTGAATTCTTTAGTTTCCTGACAACAGAATGGAGATGTTGCATGTGTGAGGAATTTGCGATTTGACTGTTGATTCTTATGCAAAAGTTCAAGAGAAACACGATGGTGCCACTGGGTTTCACTTAATTTAACTTCTCACACATGCAACATCTCCATTGCGATCTTAAAATTCGAGAAAAATGACGAGTAACTGAATAATGGATAGCACTGGATAGTAACTGAATAAACCGAAGCGATATATCGCATGTCATTCTGACACAAAATATAGCGCCCATCAAATCACATGAAGTATTATGATATATGTTTTCTCATCAAGAGGAGGAGTGTCGATTAGGGCTGTTTTTAGAGCCAACCCTGAATTTTTTTTTGTCTTATAAGGTTAACTGTCTTTTTGGGCCATATGAGCTCCATACTTTGGCATATCCGTAATTTCCCTGTATAGGCACTCTAGATGAAAGCACTTTAATCGATCTGCAAAATCCCTTCGCTTAAAGAGCTTAAGTGCGGCGAGGCAACGCCGGAGCACGAGAACTTTAAGATTAAGACTGTACGTAATAAGGAGCAGCGAAGCTTTAATACCGCGCTCCTTTTCTCACACCATCGCGCCCGGAAAACCGCCTACCTCCAACGATGACTCGACGGGGATCCGCGCGGTTTCGTGGAATGATGGCAGGCGGGCTCTGGTCCCTGCCGTGAGATGCAGGGATTTCCAATCTATTGTCGAGATTCAGCGCGCGGTTGTCATCTGCCTCCCCCCCCCCCCGCATTCTCATCCCCCTGCTATCCCCTCCCCTCTCCAACGTCTTCTCCGATGAACCGATAGTTTTTCGGATTCGCGAAAGCTATCATTACATTCATGGCGCGCCATGTTGACGAGTAATGCGCGGAAACTCGCATTAAATATTCACGACAGAGGTAAAACGTGCACCTTAAATTTGAAGTGTGAAACATATTTTTTAACGCCGGAGAGCTCAGGCTTGAACTAGAGTCCCTTTATACTGAGAATACAGACAATACGATTCCATTTCCGATTGGTTCCCGTATTTTAGGCCTCCACAATGTCACAAACGGGGATAAAGATTACATTTTCACCAATTGCAAAGATTATAATCTAGAATGGACCGGCGGATTACGAGTTCGGCAAGGAACAAATGGAATGAGAGAAGGAACGGAGAAAGTGATTTGAGCATGGGCCAATCAGATTACGAAAAACTTACGACATTCGTTCAGGGATAACGTTTTTCAGTAAATTCTTGAAGCCTAAAGTAACTTTTGCCGTTATTTAGTGTTTATATTTTGTAAGCCAATATGGCATTTTGTAAAATCATACTGTTGCTAAATAAATTAAAAAAGAAAAAGAAAATCATCGTATTATCTAACGTTACTCTGTAAATTCACTGCAATTCGTTAAGTTTTAGTTTTAAACCATGTAGATCAGGGCCGGATTTACCTACTTGTCGCCCATGGGCCGCTTGTATTTTGCCACTCCCCTCTCATTAATTCTGAAACTTTAATAAAAACCATCAAGTGAACGTGCCGGAGGGGGCGGGTTGCATAAGACACGTTTACTCGTGTTGGACACTTTTTTTGCAAAAAAATGTGCAAATAGTGCAAAACATAAATTTGGTTTAATAATTTTAATTTCCGCTGCCGCGCAACGCCGCGCCGCGTTGACTGCACTGTACTTGGCGCAATGCGTGAAGTATTCATGCACTCTTGTAGGCGCCATGCGTTTCCCGCCGACCGCTGCTGACCGCACTGTGTTTGACGCAATGCGTGCAGTATTCATGCAGTCTTGTAGGCGCTAATATGTGTAACGCGCCGACCGCCGCGCCGGAGGCTTTTCCTTTCAATTTCCGGTCCTCGTCATGACTTCACTCTTCGCCGCGCCGTTCCAGGTCAAATTCGATGTTTGGTTTCTCTCTTAACTCGAATAATTAAAGGTGCTGCCTCTTGTATCGCCGAAAGACGACAAAATTAGAAATTACTATACTCTCAGGAAATGAGAGATTTTGTCGCCTTTTCTCGTTTGCAATTTTTTTCTGAATCCCAGTTTTTATACCTACGTTTCAAAAAAAAAGTCAAAAGTTGCCGCCCCCTTTTGCCGCCATGGGCCGCGACCTATGTGGCCACCCCCTAAATCCGGCCCTGATGTAGATAGATACAAGAAAATACTTGTAGTAGTTACGTTATATTTAAATAAAATTCATTTAAAAGAAAATCTTGCGACAACCCTGTACAGGTGAAATTTGACTTGTCAGCACTAGGTGCATAGAGCCCTGGAGATGTTGTGAAGTTGCAAAGGAGCGCGAAATTGAAGCGAGTCGTTTTCGCTTCGATTAATTTTCCGAGAAGGGGACGCTCAGCTCGAATTTCAAAGCGACGGCTTCTTTGTGTCATTATTGAACATTATAGTGTTATACTTCCGCGACTTCTGTGAGGAACACAGCCGCGCTACGGAGGAGGAACGCCGTATGGTAATGCGTCTCGCCAAAAGCGGAATTTGCAGGTGTCTCAAATTTGATGAATTTCATCAATGCTGCCGTGCTATGGAAGGAAGAACGGCGTATGAAAATGCGAGAGTTGCCGAATTTCCCTCGATAAAACGTGTATTTTTTCAACATTCATGCATATTTTTCCTTGAAATACTCAGATATTTTAGATTGAACTGGGCACGAAATTGTCAGAAAATGTTGAGGAAAAATATAAAAAGAGGCAAAATATTCGCAATTTGCCCAGTAAGTTCGGTTTTATCGTAGGAGACTTGGCAACGTGTAAAGGCTCATACGGCGTTCTTCCTCAGCACGGCAGAATGGATGGAAAACCTTGAGCACAAGGATACCCTGTATAATTTTCAGGATTCTTCCCAGAGATCCTGGAATTGAGTAAATAATGAAAATTATAGATTGGGGTGATACCGAGTTGGTTCCCGAAATTCCGAGTTGGATCCCGTAACTTTTTTCCCCAGTGTACCGAGTTGGTTCCAGTGTAGTAAAATTACAGAAATGGACTGGCAACGCTGCATTTTCCCTGATCAGATGCATGGCCAGCAGTCAAATTAAGAGCATGTAGATTCCATTTAGCTCAATCTTGGTGGAGAAAAATGCAAAATCTGGGGCTTGCAACACACTTTAAAAAAAAAGATTCGGAAGTTGGATGTATTTTAAAACATTTTTTTGGTTTACCACTCTTACCACCATCCCAGGTTGAGGAGTGTTTTTATGAAGATCTCATGTCTATAAAACCCGTGCATATACAGGCATTGGATGATTTTTTTGACTACGTACTAGAAACGTACATTCAATCCGGATGCAAATTTCCTCCTGAACTATGGGCTTCCGATTCCGTGACCGAGGACGGAACCACAAATGGGAATGAGTCTTTCCACTCGAAATTTAACGCGGAATTTCCTAGCGCACACCCCAACATATTTTGCTTCATTAACACTATAATTAAAATTCAAGGCGATACATACACACATTTAAGGACAACGACACCTCGACCGCTTACTGACAAGCAGAAAAAAAAACATGAATTCCTAGCTGCTAAAATTTTGGAGTTTGGCAAGGATCAGAACCGGCTAAAATTCATCAAAGAAGTATCCTACAAATTTTTGCCGAAATCTGGGAAGTTTTAAATTTTTTCCGGCTTCTTATTTTGTTTTTTATTTTTTTTGACGCAGAGGGCTCTATACACCCTCAAAGTTGTGTTTAAAACTGCCAAAAGTGTGTTTATTTATTATTTTTTATACGCCGGTGATTTTAAAGAAGGGTAAGGGGGGGGGGAGAAAGTTCTTATATTTTACTTTTTATATTTACTTATAAAGTAGAGGTTGGGAACTTTCTGTCAACTCACACCCAAATATCTTCAGCCTCATCATCAACACATCTCGCCTACTTCGGAACAGAGGTAAGCAACGTTGCCATTCACATTAATCAGTGTTTCTTTATTCAGTTTTACACGGGATCCAACTCGGATTTAGCGGTGGGAACCAACTCGGAATTTCGGGATCCAACTCGGCAACTGCCATAGATTGTTGGTGAAGCATCAATATCTTTTCAGCGTCACTTATTCAAGCATCACTCTAGTTTAACCTAGAGTCCCTTTATACTAAAAGCCAAGATACACCCCCCCCCCCCTCGTATAAAAAAAATATTAAGGTTATTTCGACTAAAGCTCCTACACTGTCATGCGAAGGAAAAACGCCGTATGAGCCATCTATAGTCCCTTTATACTGAGAGTCAAGACAACACCCCCTCATGGAGTCACTAACGGGAATAAAGATTACACAAATTGAAAGTTTTTCGTAATCTTTGATCGGCCCATTCTCAAATTCCTTTCTCCGTTCCTTCTCTCATTCCGTTTGTTCCTTGCCGAACCCGTAATTCCCCGGTCCATTCTAGATTATAATCTTCGCAATTGGTGAAAATGTAATCTTCATTCCTGTTTGTGACACTGTGGAGGCCTGAAATACGGGAACCAATCAGAAATGGATTCGCATTGTCTTGACTCTCAGTATAAAGGGACTCTACGCTGACCGCACTGTTTGGTGCAATGCGTGAAGTATCCCTGATGTCTTGCAGGCGCAAATATACGTTTAACACCGGCCGCACTGTGTTTGGCGCGATTATTCGAACTCGCGTTAGAATGTTCGTGGCACCGAATAACAGAAGAACTAGAATTAGTTTAAGCCTGAGCTCTCCTGCATAGATGATTCCAGTCAAAATCGGCAACGTTGGTTTGTAAACACGCCGTCGGCCGTGCGTGACGTCACCGGAAGCGTTCGTCCGCGTAATCGCCGGCCGGGGCCGAAAACCGGGAACTCCGGGGCGCGGGGCCGGGACGGCGGGAAAAGGCGGGAATTTATGAAAATCAATAAGCTCCACTCCTGACCTCTTTTCCTTTCCTGGCCGGAGTCCAAGAAAACCTCGCGGCGGTATCGGAATTTTAAAATCAGCAGACTCGCCGCGCCGCGCATCGTCGGGCAGCGAGCATCCCGCGGGGACGTACATAGGATACGACCCGTGGAACGTTGTACGAGCATCCGAATGTTGCCAAATTTCGCTTCAATCAAAATGTCTGCCCTCAAGTACTACGGAGAGTACATTTATGCGGGAGAGTATTCTGCCGTTTCCTAACATTTCAGATGTTTTTTTGTTTTCTTTTTTTTTTCAATAAAACAAATTGACTTGGACTAGAATCATTGCATCTCTGAAGACAAAAGTTAAGTTTTTTGAAACAGAAATACTAAAATATTCATCCTTCATACAATAAGGGAGATGTTAACCCACAACGCGCATGGCGCACGACCCGCCTTTCATCATTTCACTCTATCTAGCGTTAGTTCACTAATTACTTCACACAACCAGTGTGTAATTATAAAAGTCAAAATTAAAAAAAATTACACGATACACGACCTTCTCTGTCAGGGAGCTCTCCCCGCAAAAAATCGGTCACCACCCGCCTGCCGGGCACTGACTCCTACAAACCTAAGGGGCTACTTCACGCATTGCGCAATGCTTGAAGTATCCCCTTAGGTTTGTGGGCGTCAGTGCGCGTTTCGAGCCGGCAGCACACCACACCGCGCCGTGCCGCAGCGTGCCATAAACTTGCCCACAATTTCTAGGTCAGGGCGATAAAATGTAGGCAATTTGACATTAAATTAATTTGCAACTCCAGAAAACATCGGTTCCGAATGTTTTGTGATCTTTCAATCATTATCGGACTTATTTCTTTCTATTCTTGAATTTTTGACAATAGTGCTCTATATTGCACTATGTCTCAATCGTGTTTGGATTCGCATTGGCTTCGTCGTCATTTTAGATACCCCACTGCTCTGTCGCGATAGCGAAGAGAAACAGCGACGAGATCCTCGTACTCAGTTTTCCTAGCAGTAATCATTTTAAAGTTTAAATTTACAAAATTTAAGACACCTGTAAATTCTCTATAGATAGATCATCTTTAGTGGTATAATTATCAGTAAATACAGGGGTGTACATGGCTGATTGAAAACAGAATCAATGAATAAGGAATTAATCGAATAGGTATAATGTAATAAAAATTTAACCTAACTTCATTTTATAAAATGCGCAGTTATTTGGCTATAACTACTTCGTTATTATCATCACAAAGGCAATTTGCGAATGCTCGTTATGCGTTTTTCCTAAGCGCGGCAACGATACCGCTGCGTGGGCTTAATCCTCCCCGGTGACAAAACGATAGTGTCGCGATAGAGAGGATTCCAATTGATTAATGAAACGTGATACGCAAAAATTCAAACGGGATCATAACCAAATCACCCTGAAAAATGAGTCGCTTAATTAATTTCGTAAGCCGTTGCGACGGGGCTCAAACCGTCGCTCCTATGACGAAAGCGCGTATCTAGATTTCCGCATGAGCCCCAGAGAGCATTGATTAACATGTAAAATAGGGCTCACGTGGAGGTTAAGATACGTTCTTACGTCAGTGGGGCGACCAATCCTGCTATCCGTCAACCGCACAACTACAATTGGAGTCGAACCTATACAGACGGGGTTTCTGCCTACCGCGGCGGAATAGAAACTGTCGAAGGGGTGAGGAGGGAGGGGTGCAGGTTCATGCGACCTATTTCCGGCTTAAAGCATCGATTCTTCATTAATATCCGGCTCTTTAATCCCCAAAGAGAATAAGAAAAGCTACAGTGGGTCTGTGGGTCTCTCGAAACCTCTCCTCGCCATTCTTCCTATGCTGGTCCCTCGATTGGTTCTGTCCTCTCGCCGATCAATGGACCACAAACAAACACTAGACAAGTTAGGAATTTCCGCATTCTGATACATGTTCCTTAACCAAAATTTCACGTAAAACACGATGCACACAACGAAAATTACCGAAATAAACTCCTTACGAAGATATTTAATGATTCTTGTTGCGTGAATTCAAACCACCCGCTCATGGAAACTTAATGCTCAACGTGATTCACATCGCGCGCTAAACGTTATCATGAACTTCTCTGCGATAAAAAAATCTGGCAACCTCAATCTTAACGCTTTGGCTCAGCTACAGCAAATTACTTATAGTTTGGAAAACACATGGTGGGAAATGAACTTTGCTCGATTGAGAAGCTTGCTAAAACCGTTGTAGTGCGCGATTTGACTCACGTAGAGCTTTGAGTTTCTTCTCAGTGGGCATTCAAATTCCTGGTAGCCAATGTGAAATAAAAATGGTAATATCTCCGTTAGGAGTTGGTTTCAGTAATTTTCGTTGCGCGAATCGTGTTTTACGAGAAATTCTAGTTAAGAAACATGTATCAGAATGCTTAATTCGTAAGTTTGTCTAGTGGTACATTCAAGAATAGGACGAAATAAGTCCGATAATGATTGAAAGATCACGAAACATTCGAACCCGATGTTTTTTGGAGTTGATAATTAATTTGATGTCAAATTGCCTACATTTTAACGCCCTGACCTACAAATTGTGGGCAAGTTTATTTGTGGCACACTGCGGCACGGCGCGGTATGCTGCCAGCTCGAAACGCGCACTGACGCCTACAAACCTAAGGGGATACTCTAAGCATTGCGCAATGCGTGAAGTAGCCCCTTAGGTTTGTAGGCGTCGGTGCGCGTTATGCGCTGGCAGCACTCCGCGGCTCTCCCGGCTGGCGGGTGGTGACCGATTTTTTGCGGGGAGAGTTAACACCGTAATGATCGATTCTTTACCGTGGGTTTAAATGGCAAAACAATCGATACATCGCAATTCACGCCACGTCACTGCTATCGACTCGATCCACTGTGCGCCACTGGAAATACGTGGTTTCGCACTTCGCCCATTGATGAATTGTTTCTGTGACACGGTCACATTTTTAACGCGATATTGCAGCCAGTGGCGTAGCGTAAATGATCGATTATCGATATTCCTCCATTTGAACGTATGGTAAATAATCGATTATTAAGGTGTTCGCTGCGAACACCCTGTTTATCGATACTTTTCCATAGGTTTAAATGGCAGATCATTCGATATATCGCAAAGCACGCCACGCCACTGATTGCAGTGAAATTCGCGGCTGAACGGCTGCGTGATTCGACGAAAAAAATAAAAGCCGACTCGAGAATAGCTTCATCGAAGTTGCGTTGAAGATCACGCGGCGAGATTGGCCAATCTCCGCGGAACATCTAACGATTTTTCGATCCACCAAATTAAGAGCCTCTAAACCCGCGATGGCCTTGCGTGCGGTGTCAATGCCGCCGTAAATATTTTACGAGCGCGAGTCGGTCGGTGGATGCTGAAACCGAGTGCGTTCACAACTGATGAGCCCTGGAATACACGTCATCTTACGGACCTAACGGAACATCGAAAAGCGGAGTTGTGAGGTTTTAGCATAGCCCGATTCGACTACATTATGGTCGTGTCTATTTTCATTGCCCTTTAATCCGCTCGCTTTCGAAAGCTTAACCCTTCCCGGATTAAATATCGGACATCATTTTCGGGAATTCCTTCCCGATATAAAACCGCCGTAAAAATAACCGGGGCTCGAGAATAAAATTTTGGCAAAGGGTGATGGGTATCTTTCGGGAGGAAATTATTTTAACCCGCAGTCACAAAAACAATGGTTTCTCGTCCTTGTTCATACTTTAGAGGGAGGAGCGACAAGTGAATTGCATTTTGTAAAAGGGAACCAGGAGTATTACAATGTTGCTAAGATAGTGCAGCTTCTTCTGTCTTGAAAGAAACACCTGATTATCCATAAACAGTTTCTATTTTACTCGCCAAAAACTTTAAATTTAGGACAAAAATTATCATGCAAATTTCTGATTTTTCAGGATTTCAGTAGTTTTATTCCAATGGACGTAGTTGCACAATCTTAGCAACATGGCAATGCTCCTGGTTCCTTTTTGCAAAATGCAATCCAAGTTTGCCTTCAATTGTGGATGATACTACACGCCTCACGTTCTCTCGAAAGGACTGACTCGACCAACAGTCAACCCGAGGAAAAACCCCACATGAACCTCCAGGTGTTGCTAAATTTCTTTACATAAAATACGGAATTTCCATGGGAAAATGTGTTCATTATTCCTCCAATTTTTCAGAAAATTTCCTTCGCAATAGACGGATTTAGTGGCTACGTCATTCAATATATTATAGAATACTCTCAGTTCAAAGCGATACAAACTACCATAACCTCATGTACGAATTTTTCATCAGTTACTTGCGTTAATTTATTAAAATTTAGTCGTTGACCGGTCTTATATCAATTGAAGACTCATTTAACACGCGAAATTCCGATTGTAAGAAACACTTAGACGCATTTATTACCATACCATGGCGTAAGGAACGCGAATCAGTAACAAGGTTATGTATTTGTTTACATTTGAGCCAAGGGTTCGATAATGTATCGAATGATGTAGCCACTAAATCATTCTATTTAAAATGAAACTTCAAAGAAACATATGCATAACTTTCGCTCAAAACAATTTTTATCGGGAAAACTTTGGCAACATTCGAAGGTTCATACGGCGCTTCTTCTTAGCACGGTGGTACCCCCTCACTAAAACAATAAATTTAAGTTAAAATCGGCGACAGTGCGAAGAAGGCCACGGGGGAGAGTAGACGATCTCTGGAATTAATTGGTTAATTTACAGTTATTGATTGTTGCCTAGCGGCGAAAATGAAGGCACCGCGGGAGGGAAGACAAAAAAACGAAAACACCAACGATTCACAACAAACACAGAGGTGAAAACACAGCTCTATGTCCTCGCATTGCGTTCGGCAAAAAATATACCATCGCAATGAAGAGGGGGTGGAGTGGAAGGGGGCGGTTATCGGGAATGATTCCACGCGGTAAGGCTCCGGTATGTAGGGCAATATTTAAGTCTAAAGTTTTTTTTTTTTTTTTAATTAACATCGTACACCTCTGTACATCTGTACCCCGGGTGTGTATTGTACCTTTGATCGAGTTTATTCAACCTCAACGTCCACTCAATATTATTCGCGGTGGATGGATGCGTTTTCATCCCTTTCACTGTACTACGATGGAGTAGGGAGTGGAGGAGGAGGGATTGGCGTCGAAGTCAGTGTGAGGGGGGTTGTTTGTTTGATGGATCAATACGATTGTTTGAACTGAAAAATATACTCGTCTACGCCCCCTCCCCTCAGCACGATGAGAGATTCCTTCATAAAAAAGAGAAAACCAAAATTAATAATAATACTCAGCTTGAACTCAAAATTAGGTTTGTCAATGCAGCTTTGCTGAATTTACACTTTCAGAAAATAAATAGGCATTATTTGGACTGCATTTTGCAAACAGGAACAAAAGGCATTATAGTGTCGCTTAGACTTTGCAACATTTTTTACCTTACAGAAATAAACTGATCCTGTGAACAAGTTTTGCCTTTACTCCCGATAAACTACGAACTTGAGACAAAAATTACGAGTGTAAATTTAATTTTTTGCTCGATCTCAGTGATTTTTATTTATTTTTTTTTTTCAAAAAAGGTACGTTGCACAACGCTAGCAACATTGGGATGCCTCTGGTTCCTTTTTGCAAAGTGCAATCCATCCAATGTCTGCCAATATAAACCTAGGATCCCTAAATCACAAGAGCCAGCTTCCGACTCAAGCAGTGGCGTGGCGTGAATTGCGATATATCGATTGTTATGCCATTTAAACTTGTGGAAAAGGATCGCTAAACAGGATGTTCGCAGCTACCACCTTAATAATCGATTCTTTACCATAGGTTTAAATGGCGTAACAATCGATAAATCGCAATTCACGCCACGACACTGGACTCAAGTCTACAGTTTCATAAAAGGCTTGTCTCGCCCTTACTCTTCATTCCGGCCGACCGTCCCGGGGGGTGGGGAGAGGGGAGGGGTAGATTTCCTGAAAGTTCAATAATGTCGTGATTTTTAAACCGATTTTGTTTCGCAAATTTGCAACAGACCCGTTGTTTAAAAACGGAATGTAAGAAGAAAGCAGGAATGGAGTAGAATAAAAGGAGATCGTAATACCTAAAAACCACGTTCTGCTCTTTTGAGAGCGCTGAGAATAAAAAGCAAACTACTGCGCTCATTAAATGTGACACGTAAAAATTAGACATTTTGTGCTCGGTGGAAACTTTGAGCATAAACCTACTATGTTCTCTTTTTACAACTTCCCGTTTCCTAGTTTTGACGCGCAGCAGCCGCACCCCTGGATTCTTCAAGCGTGACTGCAACTTTTGGAGACACGATTACAAAGCTTTTCTCTTCTTTATCACCTTTTCTTCCTCATTCTCCATCCGTTTGTTTTCTCCTTCTTCCAGGCCTCCTTTTTGGTGTTTGGTCTGTTTGGTGTAAATCCAAATTGTGGCCACAGAGGCATGCAGAACGTAACACTTACTGCTAAGTATAGCAAGGCGTGAATGATCGATTATCGATATTCCCCATTTGAAGCTATGGCAAAGAATCGATTATTAAGGTGTTCGTTGCGAACACCCTGTTAATCGATGGTTTTCCATAGGTTTAATCGGCAGATCGATCGATATATTGCAAAGCACGTCATAGCACTGTTACTGCTGCTCTGCTGCCTCACATAACGAGGAATGAAAAAGGCTCATTTTCGCGAGAAAAATTAATATCCGTCTAAATTTAGTTGTACTAACAATTACTGACAGTCTGAGAGACAATTACTGATAATTTAAGGTTGAATGATTAGAACCAGGACGCAAAATTCTTGGAATAAAATTCTTGGAATAAAATTTTCTGCTGAAGCGCTACTGGGATCATTTATTAAAAACTTCATTTTTGCACAAACATGCTCTCCATATGCGATTTTGCAAGTTGACAACACTGTATTTCCTTTCCATTTCAGTTCATTGAAAATATCGATTTTAGACGAGGCAAGTTCCCTCACCAAGAATCAATTTTTTTACATACAATTAAATGGAGAGAAACGGCGTTGCCAATTTCAAGAAACGCCGCTGCTGCTATCTTTGGTTACATGGACGATGTGTTCATACAGTTTCACCATCGATATATTTTTTTGACTGGACTTTCGGAGTTTCAGCGACAGTAAGGTAGCCCGATCTGTGGGCGAGAGATGAAACTAAAACACTTCAGCATGCACGGGTTATGAATAATTCACCTCTCTAGTCTCGAACAAGAGGCTGCATTCTCTGCTACCACGGGGGGGGGGGGGGGGGTTTAACACGTAGGCCTGACTTGAACAGGACCTCCTTGTAATCTTCCGAAGGAAGTTCTTTCATTTTCTCCTTTTAATTATGATGAAGCTTGCTAATTAGCTCCTTCAATAAATTCCGATACATGCGGCTAAAATATTAATTGAAAGCCTAGTAACAACTACTGTTAAAGCAACATAGAAAAAACGGAAAACTTTAAAAAGAAAACTCTTGGAGAAACAGTTTGCTTATTTTATGAAAACCTTCCTGTTTGTTTGTTTGTTTTTTTTTTAAGTGAAAGGTAGGAGAGGTAAAAGTTGTAAAACCAAGCCACATCAGTTTTGCAGTGCAACGCAGAAACGCCGTAAATGCCATTATACATTTTTTGGAAACAATGTATCATATCAGAAAAACTCGTGTACCTTGGGATAATGTTTTTACAGAATTCTTATGTGAATACCATCAAGAACTTAACCTAAAAATTTGAGGTGCATGGGTAAAACAATTTTTATTTTATATGGTGTTAAGTTTCAAAAAACGAGGGAAAATCTTGACAGATTTACGGCGTTCTTGCTTAGCACGGCAAAGTTATTGCCAAAGTTATTTGGGCAATTCAATTTTTTACGAGAGAACGTTTGAGCGGATTACTATGAAAACTTTAAGAAATTTCCTGTGTACTTTGCAAAGAATTCACTGAAATTTGCACAAAAACCAGCAAACTCATTTTCATGTAAAAAATTGAAATGCCCAATTAGATTTGGCAATAGTTGATGTGGCTTGGTTCCTTTCTGCCTAACTCGTTCCATGTTTGGCATGTTGGTACATACCCGCGATATCATTAGATAATACCATTTTAGGACCTATCGAGTCGTTTTTTCCGTGTTTTAAACCCACCTCGGCTAATCATTTATGGTAGCCGATCGATTCTCAATTCTTCAGAATACTTTTTGATGTGGCCTGGGGGATTGAATAATAGAAGCCCCTACGAGGAAAACTAGTGAATGTCAGTTTTGAATGATCGATTTTCGATATTTCCCCATTTGAAGCAATCGTGAAGAATCGACTCTTATGGTGTTTGTTGCGAACACCTTGTTCATCGATTCTTTTTCATAGGTTTAAATGGCCGATCAATCGATGTATCGCAAAACACGGCACGCCACTTTTGACCACTAAACGAATGTTGCATTCGCCTGGATAGTTTCAAACTGCCTTGGGAAAAGTATCTAATGTAGCTAGTCATTAGTTTAGTCGCTGAAGGTTAATTTCAAGGGCACACATTGCACGAGGCTTCTCAAATAAATGAATTACAACGCATCAATATGCACTGTAATGCCACCGAAAAAATCATTAAAGACCGAATCATCGTAATAGTGAGTTGTTTCCTGGGGATGACGCTGGAAAATTGATGTTTCGATTCCATGGAAGAAATTTCTTTTCCGAAAAAAAAACGCAAGTTGTAGGGAGTTACGACACACTTAAAGAAGGCAGATGCCGTTGTTTAAACAATACAGTAGCAGATTTCTGCGATTCTTCTACGTTGAAAACTTTGTTTCTTTACCATTAACAACCACTGTAAACATCGATTATTTATGAACGATGTTATAAAACACAGGGGGACATGAAGCACACTAATAAATGTTATCCTTTGAGCATTGTCTCATCTGCATCATAAGTCCAGATGGATTTAGATTTCTTATGAAGGTACCCCTTAAAGTTTAACATAAGACGAAATAAACATCAATATTTTCAGTTTTTGTAAACATTTCATGTCCGACCTCTCTGATTAACTCAAACCACTTTGCGCCGGCAATCCTGGATCATGCACGACTTGCGATCCATCCATGAATTCTCACTCCGTCGGCGGTCCACGAGACAACACTGCCGTGCTAAGGAAAAACGCCATATGAAACTTCAGGCGTTGCCAAATTTCATTTATCAAATTACGAATTTCCGGAAAATTTGTAAATATTTGTCCTCCAATATTCCAGATAATTTTCTTCGCGATTTCACATGTAGTCCATTCAAAGGTCAAGTAAAAATATTCGTAACTCTCTGGAAAATAAACATTTTGTCGAAGAAAATTTGGCAACTCTCGAATGTTCACACGGCGCACAGTGGATCGATTCGACCGGAGAGGTCGGACATACAATTTGTGACTAAAACTGCAAATTTTGATGTTTACTCCGTCAGATTTTGAAGTTTAAGGGGTGTTTCTGACAGGAAATTTCACTAAAAACCGATGGAACCATTTATAGAACCTCAAAATTGTGTTTAAACGGAGTTGTAAGCATTTAAAGTTTCCAAATTTTGTCCGACCTCTCCCATCGACTCGATCCACTGTGCGGCGTTTTTCTTTAGCACGGCAAAATCCGGCGCGAAAATGGAGAATTTGCATGCAAATTTTTTAATGCTTCATCTAAAAGTGCTTAGAGAGCTGATTTCATAGTATTTTTTTATAATTTTTTCTGATACGGGATATAGTATAAAAATCGATTTAAAAGTGAAAAAATGCACCGCATAATGACGTCATCTGGCGGCATTTCCCGTTTAAACACATGTATTTCAGCAGATTGGATCATTTTGTCATAACTTCTCCAATAATTGTTCAATTCATGAACCAAGGGTATCCTCTTGTTCAGTCCACTCAGTAGTTTCCACTTAAACACGAAATTCATAAAAATTTTAGACACCTGCAAATTCTCTATTGATGAAACACCCCGCAAAAGCGCCCTCAAAAATTAGGGCGCGTGTCCCCGTCGGCGGCGAACACGCAGCCGGGGGAGCCGCTGCCCCCCCCCCCCCCCCCCGATCGAACGGCGGGACCCGGGTAATTCATCGGCTAATCCATTTGTTTACCTTCAAAGGCCCCGGCGCGCCGCCGTTAGCGATATCGAGAGCGTAATTCGCCGATGTCACCGGCAGGGCATTATCGCCCGGCGCGATGCACCGACTAAATTATTAATCTCCACAATGGAAACGCTTGACGTCCGCGGGTAAAAACAATAAAAACGCGCGTCGGACGCTGGCAAAAACCCGCCCGCGCCTCGGCAACCCCCCCCCCCCCCCGCCCTCCACGGGAACGACCGCGCCGTGTAATCCGGGGACCGAAACAGACTGTCCGGACATTCCGCGGACAAGCACAGGGTGCCCCGCAAGTATTGCGTTTTCCAGGAGAGGCAACGCGAGTGAAACGTAGGTATGCTCTTCCCTAAAGTCCCTTTATACTGAGAGTCAAGACGATTTAGAGTCCCTTTATACTGAGAGTCAAGACAGTTAGAGTCCCTTTATACTGAGAGTCAAGACAACACCCCCTCATGAAGTCACAAATGGGAATAAAGATTACACAAATTGAAAGTTTTTCGTAATCTTTGATCGCCCCATTCTCGAATTCCTCTCTCCGTTCCTTCTCTCATTCCGTTTGTTCCTTGCCGAACCCGTTATTCCCCGGTCCATTCCAGATTAGAATCTTTGCAATCGGTGAAAATGTAATCTTTATTCCCGTTTGTGACACTGTGGAGGCCTAAAATACGGTAACCAATCAGAAATGGATTCACATTGTCTTGACTCTTAGTATAAAGGGACTCTAAAGACAATGTGAATCCCTTTCTGATTAGTTACCCTATTTCAGGCCTCCACAGTGCCACAAACGGGGATAAAGATTACATTTTCACCAGTTGCGAAGATTATAATCTGGAATGGACCGAGGAATTACGGGTTCGGCAAGGAACGAACGGAATGAGAGCAGGAACGGAGAAAGGAATTTGAGAATGGATCGATCAAAGATTACGAAAAACGTTCGATTTGTGTAATCTTTATTCCCGTTTGTGACTCCATGGGGGGGGGGGGGGGTGTTGTCTTGACTCTCAGTATAAAGGGACTCTACTCTTCCCTAGAGTCCTTCTGTTGAGAGAGTTGAGACAGCGCAGCTTGTGGATGTCACAAACGGGCATGAAGATTACACAAATCGGACGTTTGCTGTAATCTTTGATCAACCCATTCCCGAATTTCTCTCTCCGTTCCCTCTCTCGTTCCATTTGTTCTTTGCCGTACCCCCCATTCCCCGGTCCAGTCCAGTTTATAATATTTGCAATTTGTGAAAATGTAATCTTTATTCCTGTTCGTGACACTGTAAAGGTCTCCAAAACGGGAACGAATCAGAAATGGATTCATATTGTCTTGACTCTCAATGTAAAGGGAAATAAGAGGGAACGAAAACCAGAAAACAAAATTATTCGTGTTCTGCAAATTCAAAAATATTTAAGAGGAGAGTCTCAACTCATCATCAGAAGAAAAATAAGTATAAATGTGTTATTTTGCACAATCAATTAACCCGTTATTTACACTGTCGAGGAGTCAGTCGATGGAGACACCGTTCCACATGATCAGGATACGAACGCTCACTCTCATAAAACGCCTGCATTTCTGCGACTATGCAATGAGCACTACCCATGAGCCCGATAAGTTACCTATCGAACGCCTTGCAGATCACCGATAGGAGTGATTAGAGTATCTCCGTAGAAAGAGTACGGATGAGTCGAAATATGGAGCTCTTAGGGCCAACATGGGCAGCCAACCTTCTGACACAAAAAATGCAACTGCCAATCCTCCAAATCTTCCAAGATCAAACCAAGGTGGCCAAGAATGTTTATACATAAGCGTTCTTCCGCAAAGATGAATATCGTCCAAAATCGATTCAAATACGTGCTTTACCAACAACGGGTGGTAACAATTTTAATAATAAGTTACTCAGGAAAATTTAAATTCAAAGGTTGGCTGCCATTTTGGGTCCTGAAAGCTCCATGACCTAATCTCAAAATTACACAAGTCCGTGCTCTCGCTATAAACAGGGTTGCCACAGAGTTTGGAAAATGAAATTCCTTGACATATCCCTGAGACATTTTGGTGAAATTCCCAGACAACTGAAGATATGACATATGATAAGGAAGACATAACTGAAAATAGTTTTCAGTTAAAATTTGTTCGAAACCTCGAACTCACTTAAAAATGCAAATATAGGCGATTTAACAAATTTTCTCTGAATTTTTTTTTTTTTAATTCCCTGACAATGTAAATGTTGCATGTGTGAGGACTTTGCGATTTGACTATTGAGATTTATGTAAAAGTTCGCGAGAAACACGATGGTGCCGCTGGTTTCCCAGCTTTGGGGCTCCATGATAGCCGACCAATCAGAGAGCGGTACACGTTTCTTGTAGTAAAAGGATTGAGATGACAATGGAGATGTTGCATGTGTGAGGAATTTGCGATTTGAATGTTGATTCTTTAGTAAAAGTTCGCGAGAAACATGATGGTGCCACTGGTTTTCCCTGAAATCGTCTCCCAAGCTCAAAAAAAGCTCTCAAGTTGAGGCGAAAATGGAGGGGATATCCCACGCTATCCTGAGTGTCCACCTCTACATCAAGACAAACTCTCCATGCATAGATAGGGAGCAAATACATTGACAGGGCTGCCACTTTATTGGACTCTAAAACTGAAAACACGGCAACCCTGCTAATGTATTTGCTCCCTATCTTTGCATGGAAAGTTTGTCTTGATTTGGACGGAGTTAAACAGAAAGGAACCAAGCCACATCGGGATCGAACCGAGAAAAAGAGGTTTAAAGTTTGGCTCCTGCATAAGACTCAATGTAAAAGATAAACTTCAAGTTCAATTTCTGCAAAATTTGCTCCAACAAAAACTTTGAATTTTTGGCGATAGAAAGTAGAGAAGTGGTTGAGTTCAAAACCATTCATAACTCAATTTTTTCCAAAATGTGGGTTGGTTCCTTTCTGTTTAACTCAGTCCATTTAGAGGTGGACTCTCGAGATAGCTTGGGATATCCCCTCCATTTTGGCCTCACCCTGAGAGCTTTTTTTGAGCTTGTGAGTTGATTTCAAATAAAAACAGTGACACCATCGTGTTTCTCGTGAACTTTTACATATGAATCAACAGTCAAATCGCAAATTCCTCACACATACAACATCTCCATTCCCGGTATTACTCTCTTGTGGCGACTCTGTATAAAGATACTGTAATTATTACTATACTCAATCTCCGTGTACTTGCAGCCCTGGAACAAATTCGCAAAATTTCCAGGGCACCCGGTACAGAGACGAACCGCAAAAAACAATTTTTCTTTTCGCCCAGCGTCCGAGTTCTTCGCGAGGTATGTAATTGCCGCTATGCACGCGGCGGCTATGATCGATGGAGTCATGCGACGCGGTACCCCCGAGTCCCCACCGAGGGGGGTGGGGTCGAGGGGATGAGGCATCGAGATAGCGTCGGTGGGGTGGGGGGGGACGAAGGGCCGGAGAGGAGGATTAAGGTTTCCTGTTCTCGGCTCTGCCCTCGGAGTAGGAACCGCGTATGTGGATGGGCCCGGATGCGGGAGTTGCGGGGTTTTGGATTTGGCGCGGGGGGGTCGCGCATTGATTTTGGCCGTTTGCAAGCCGAATTGGCGCGCAAACTGGGCTGCTTGACTCCATTACCTCGCCCCGCATTGTCTCTTGTCCCCACCCGCCCGCCCGCCCGAGCGCTAACCTTCTCGAGAGGGCATTTTGCTTAAGCTAATCACGGTTGCCGCGCTCTCCAACGAAATAAGCGAATAGCGCCAAGACCTACAAAGTTGAAAATTTCACTGGAAAAAAAACACAGTGGATGTAGAGTCCGGACTCTGAAAAACATCGACAAGAAAAAATACTCTTGATTCAATCAGATTTAAGCTTGAATCAAGAACCATAAGCCTCTTAATTTGAGCGGATTTCCTTTTGATTTAACCTTAAATCTGATTGAATCAAGAGTCCTTTTTCTTGTCAATGTTTTCAAGAGTCTGGATTCTAGATCCAATGTGTTTTTTTTTTAGTGTTCTGTGCTTACGGTGATTTGGACCGCGTTTGACAGAAAGGAACCAAGCCACATCAGCTATTGCCAAATTTAAATGGGCAATTTAATTTTTTACGAGAGGACGTTTGTGTCGGACACAGTGGACACAGTTGTGTTGGACGGTTGTGTTTGTGTGTGAGGGAGTGGAGGGGGAGATCAGACGGTGTAATCTGCCCGATGATTTGTGGGAGGATCGATTCCGACGGCGATTTGGAGTCGCAGAGCGCTCTAGTGCGCTGAGGTAGCGGCTTGATATGTATGTACGTTTGTGCGGATTCCTTTAGAAATTTTCAAGGAATTTGCTTCGTACTATGGAGAAAATCCATTTAAATTTGCACGAAAATACGCAAAACTGTATTCATGTAGAATATTAAAAATCCCAATTAAAGGCAATTGCTGACGTGGTTTGGTTCCTTTCTGTTTAAAGCGGTCCATTTCAAGTTTACTTTTTTCGGCTGGATCTACTTGGTTGACTGATGAAATTCTCGGTTAAATCGACCGAAACCGTAGATTGTAGCCGCCCAGGTATTGGCCTAATGGTCATGCACGTCTTGTATCGGTTATTGTATCGAGTAGAGGGTGGAAACGATCGCAAAGGTGGAATACTACGTATACGCGCCAAAAAATTACACGATACACGAGCTTCTCTGTCAGGGAGCTCTCCTTGCAACAAATCGGTCACCACCCGCCTGCCGGGAGAGCCGCGGAGTGCTGCCAGCGCAAAACGCGCACTGACGCCTACAAACCTAAGGGGCTACTTCACGCATTGCGCAATGCTTGAAGTATCCCCTTAGGTTTGTAGGCGTCAGTGCGCGTTTCGAGCTGGCAGCACACCGCGCCGTGCCGCAGCGTGCCACAAACTTACTCACAATGAGGATGTTGCAAGTAGGAGGAATTTGCGATTTGACTGCTGATTCTTATGTAAAAGTTCGCGAGAAACACGAGAGTCCACCTCTACATGAAGACAAACTCTCCATGCAAAGATAGGGAGCAAATACATTGACAGGGCTGTCACTTTATTTGGGGACTCCAAAAGTGAAAGCACAGCAACCCTGCTAATGTATTTGCTCCCTACCTTTGCATGGAGAGTTAGTCTTGATGTAGAGGTGGACTCCCAGGATAGCGTGGGATATCCCCTCCATTTCGGCCTCAACTTGAGAGCTTTTTTTGAGCTTGGGAGATGATTTCAGAGAAAACCAGTGGCACCATTGTATTTCTCGCGAACTTTCACATAAGTATAGACATTCAAATCGCAAATTCCGTCGGTAGAGTCACAATCTGGCCATCTGTTTCAGGATCTTAAATATTTGACGGGAGCAAGTGAGAACCAAGAGCGAAACTAGGACTTCGTTGTGTTGGCCACAGGATGACACCTTATCAAAGGGAATCTGGGGGTACAAGAGGACATCTTGCACAAGAGGATCTGAGGAGGACTCCCCAGCTTAAAGGATGGCCAGGGAAAATTTGGGAAAAAGTAAGTCTCATGAGCAAACTTGAGCTGAATTAATCGACAAATTGATCGTAACGTGACTCTAAAGATAACGCACTAATTTTGCAAAACCTCTAACTTTTTTTAAAGGAAGAAGATTTCTTAGGGGCATGTTACGGTTCCCTCGGCCTGCGATTCCCTCCTATACCCATGGTAAGAACTGCCGACTCTGAACCAGTGGCGTTGCGTGCTTTGCGGTATACCGATTGATTGATATTTAAACCAATGGATGAGGGTAATGAGGGTCGATAAACCGGGTGTTCGCTATACGAAAACATTAACAATCGATAATTTACCACAGCTTTAAACAGAGAAGTTTCGAAAATCGATCGTTCACGCCTTGCCACAGCTGCATTGTACACTTTATTCATTCCGTAGAGGTGCAACACCAATATGAAAACTTCGCGAGGAAAGGGAATCGTTGCACCTATTCAATCTTTCGATGTGATGATGTGTCCGATATCCCAGGCATGGCTTCCCGTGTTGCCACAATGTAAGGTTTCCTATTAATAATAGAATTTGATGGGTTCTGTGAGTATCATTAGCCATCTACAGTATTGAAAGACGTCCTTTTACACAGGTCTGTAGGTTGATCATTGAAATTGATAGACAAAGCTTTCGACAAAGAAGACATAGGGAGTTCGGAGCGATCCTATTGGTTCAAATGGGTGATTCCTGTAGATTAAGGGAGAGAACGATGTAATAATTATAGGATCTCTCACGGGCTGCCGTCAGTCTATTACCTACCTCATTTGTCCATTGCAACCGACCACTTCCACCAATAGGATCCCTCCATACACCTATCGTCCTCTTTATCTATAGCTTTGTCTATCAATTTCCATAATAGGCCCGCTGTGCCCTACAAGAATGGTGGGGTAACCTGAAGAACATTGTTTATAATTTATATTTTATGAATATAACTCAAAGAGATGTAACTTGTGAACGCCAGTGCTTTACGATAATAATGGAGGTATCTCTCTTCAAAATAATACGGCGTAGGGCGTCATCCACCGCAGTAGTGCAAACCATGGTTTCTTCCACCTTATGGTTCCATCTTTGTTTAAAGTGGAGCAACCAGTGCAACTATAATTGCATACTTGGTGCATCCTTAAGGCGGGGGTTACCATGGTATGTAATTCTGCTGTAGATTACATGACGCGTCCCGATTTTGAAAGGGCGATAACTCCCATCGGATGGACGTAGAAACTAGTCTTTTGGACAAATCTTATAATTTTTACTAATTTATAAGCTGAAGGTGATTCGATGGACGCCATATTTTGAGTCAGAACGGCATGTGATATATCGCATCAATTGGTTCCATTTTTTCAGCTACCCGTCATTTTTCTCCAATTTTGAGATCGCAATTCTATTGTCAGGAGACTAAAGCACTCACTTACCAATTTTAATTCAACTTAGAAGAAAAAAAAACGAAATTCAACTTAATGAAGGCGTCGTTTTCTCGGTGAGAAAACATCGCATTCGATACTGATATCGAAACTGCACTCGAATGCGATATTTTCTCTCTAAAAAAGCATGTCTTTATTACGTTGAATTTCTTTGTTCAAATTGGTAAGTGAGTGCTTTAGTCTCCTGACAACAGAATTGCGATCTCAAAATTGGAGAAAAATGACGAGTAGCTGAAAAAATGGAACCAATTGATGCGATATATCGCATGCCGTTCTGACACAAAATATGGCGTCCATTGAATCACCTTAAACTATCAGGCGACGATTCTGGGAATGGCGCAACTAATTCACCGAAAAACAATTCTATGAGTGAAACAATTATTCCTTCGAGTAAACCAATTTTTCCTAGCCGAAAAAATGTTTTTGAATAAAAAACAATTATTTTACTAAATTCAAAAAACATTTTTCCGGTGGCTATTTTCTCCCGGGCGGATGTGATTCCGAAGTCTGCGGCATCACGAGAGGGGCTTGAGGCTAAGCCCTTGATCACTCATTGAAGTAAAGACGGGTAAAACCCTGTGGTAACATTGTTTGCATGCTCAGCGTTTTGTCAACAGAAGGCGGGGTGAACATCCCTAACTTCCCGTCGAAGACACGGAGCGTGGGAAGGCTTGTGTGGTGTTGGGATTTTCCTCCGTGGATAACGTAATTTGTTCTAATTTAAAAAAAGCACCTCTTCCATTCAAATCTATGAAGGGGGGGGGGATCAAAGTCCTCGTGATTGTAAATTCGACACACACTGTCATTATTCGATGACCCACTGATCAACTCATCTTACAGCAGAGAAATTGTTTTATGTTAAAAGAATATATTTTTATAAAAACTTATTTTGGTTGGAAGGACAATTTTGGAATAGGAAATTTTTTGATTGAAAGAAAAATAAAAGGATTTAATTTTTTAAATTAAAAAAAATAGGGAAAAGTGGAAGGGCCTGAGCCTGGCTTACAATTTCATACGAAGAAAGGGATCAGACGCGGGCTTACGTAAGCCTTTAAAAGAATTCCATACTGCAATAAAAATATTTTTTTCAGCGAAACCTCCAGTTTCGTCCAGAGAAATACACGGAAAAAAGGAAAGAATTAAGCCTCAACTTGGACATCTCCATGTAATTGGGGGTAGAGTAGCCGAATAAATTAGGATAATAACGCAAATGTTGCGGCTTTACCTCAATTTGAATTCCGAACTATCAAAATCATTTGGAAATGTCCATATCATCAAACATATTAAGATAATACCCAAACTCTAGGGTATAACACCTTACACTTCTTTCCGTGTACGTACTGCAATTAAAATTATTTTTTCAGCAGGTTTTCAAATTCCCCAACTCATTTTTGGGATTTTCCCGCTTTTTTTGAACAAGGAGGGGCAGAGCATCAAGCCAAGCTTACGTACTTCGTAAGGCGAAGGGGGTAAAAAATTGGGTGTAGTGTAACTTACAGGGGAGGGGGAGGGAGGTCAAAAATGGCTCATACTTAAATAGACTCGTTCTGCCGTGCTACGGAAGAACTTCGTAAGAGCTTTCAGGCGTTGCGAAATCCCCTTCGAGAAATCTCGAATTTTCGGGAATTTTTGTTAACTTTTTCCCTCCATATTTTTGAAGCATTTTGTTTATGATTTGATCCAAAGTTTCTGGAAAGTTCAAGGAAAAACATGCATGACAGTATTCAGAGGTTAATACTTTCTGAGAGGCAATTTGGCAACATTCGAATGCTCATACGGCGTTTTTTCTTGGCACGGAAGCTTGGCCCTCTCGCGAAAAAATGCCAGTTCGACTCGGAAAATACGCCATTGTTTCAACACCTCCTAGGACTTTCTGTTCAATGTTCTGTCTTGTGTTGCTTCTACAGTAAAAGCTCGTTAAGACGAAAAATGAAGGGACCGAAAAAAAATTCGTCATACGCGGCTTTTCGTCATAACCGTTCTCCGCTTAAGACGAAATTTTTTGGCATAAGCGGCAACTGCGCTTGAAAGTTGCGCTGGTATACTCTTTTTATGTCAAGGTACGTAAAACTAAGTCTATTTTCCCTAAGAATTGGCTCTTTTTTGTCGTTTTTACCCAATTTTAGGGGAAAAAATCGGAAATTTTTCTTCGTCTTAACCGGCTTTGGTTACGGGTCAAAATTTCTAAATTTCGATTCGTCTTATCCGTATTTTTTTTACACTGACTTTTATTCAAGTGTCAAGGGACCGAAAAAAATTTCGTCTTGAGCGGATTTTCGTCTTACCGTATTTCGTCTTGACGAGCTTTTACTGTAATCAAACTATCTACCAAAATAGTCATCCCGAGAATGGACAAAAATTCCCAATAAGAAGCTATCACCTAGGCAGTCGGTGCAATGCAAACGTCATCGCTGGCAAGTCCATAAAAGGGTTGCTCTTTGCGCGCTTCCCCGACCTGGGAGGAATAAAAGACCCAAAACTAAGTAAAAAGTTTCGAACGACACCAACTTCGAACGAGGTCAATTAAAACTTGGGTCTCATCTCGGGAACCGTCGGTCAAAATAAAAAGCGCTCCGTCAAAAGGTGCGACGATTCAACTTTCAGCTTTACGATCCCCACACGCGGGCGAAGCTGGAATTGCCGCCATTCCGGGAGTCGCACCGCAAATGATCGTATTATTCACGGCGAATTTTCCACGCTAAAAATAGCGCATCTGCGCAAATTGAGGTGGTCAACGTAATAGTCCGTAGGTGTGTTGCAACGATGCCCAGTCTCTGTTGTTTGAATTTTTATTTGTTTCGCGGGAATGGTTTCTCCTTCCGTCCGTTCGCCTTAAAGAAAAAATTCGATATTATTGCAATGTACACGGAGAAAAAACTTCGTGCGTGGGACCCGAAGTTTAGGTCATATGGATCTCTGAAGTTTTCGGATTGAGCATCTGAACACTTAAGGTCTAGCTGCCGAAGTTCGGGTCAGACATCTGTAAATTCAGTTCTTACATCTGAAGTACTTCAGTTCTTACATCTGAACTGAAGTTGATGTGTGATCCGAACCTCGACAGCCAGGCCTTAAGTGTTCAGATGCTCAATCTGAAAACTTCAGAGATCCATATGACCTAAACTTCGGATCCCACGCACGAGGTTTTTTTCTCCGTGTATTGTAACAAAAATCCTGCATAGTGTTCATAATGCATTTTACTATTTTACAGAGAAATTGTTCAACGAAGCTGTCCGAAAATTTCACCGAATTTTCTTTGTGCTGTCGATAAAATTCAGTAAAATTTTCATACGAATTCAACCAACGATTTCTCTAAAAAAAAATAGAATAAAATCGTGGCAGAAATTATTTGAAACGTCGCACGGCACTTGCGATACCTTGCCCGGAAGTTAACGAAATATTGCTGCATTCTGCCATTGATTACAGGAACCTTACAATGATCTATTTTCGAGTTATTACATTAAACCTCACTCAAGGTTCGTTAACATTGTCCTTTGTATGATGCTATAAGGGTCTCCTTGTAATCCCCCTCAATCAAAATATAGCCCATATGAAGCCTTCCCATGGAAAGGAGCTATTTACGGAACCAGTGGCGTGGCGTCGTGCTTTGTGATGTATCGATTGATCTGCCATTTAAACCTATGGAAAAGGATCGATAAAAGGGTGTTCGCAACGAACACCTTAATGATCGATTCTTTACCATAGCTTCAAATGGGGAAATATCGATACGGAAGGACCATGAATACGACCCCAATCCACTCTCTACTCATAAAGGTGCTCTGATGAAGTCTCATACGCCGAATTGAATCATCCTCCATCTCGAATCTTCCCGAATTCCTCCCGGTGCGAATAGGCGGTTTTTGTAGAGAAAAGCAATCTGTATGAAGTTAGCACGCGAGTCCACGAGGGAGAAAGCGTTCCTGGCGGCGCACAGTGCACTGGAGAAAAAAACACATTGGATCTAGAGTCCAGACTCTTGAAAACATTGACAAGAAAAAATACTCTTGATTCAATCGGATTTTTGCTTGAATCAAAACGAAATCCGCTCGAATTAAGAGGCTTGGTTCTTGATTTATGCTAGATTCTGATTGAATCAAAAGTACCTTTCCTTGTCGATGTTTTTAAGAGTCTGGACTCTAGATCCAATGTGTTCTTTTCAGTGTGGATTGAGTCAATTAGAGAGGTTGGACATGAGAAATTGTACTTACCTAAACTAGTGTTGTTATTTAATGTTACCGAAAATTCCGGGGTTCCTGGAATTAATTCAGATTTTCAAAAGTTCCGAGAGAAATCTCGATTTTTCCAAGAGTTACGAGGATAAAATTCCGATACACGCCCGCCCAACTTAAGTTTTGAAGAACGTCAATTTTGACAAAAGTAAGCAAATTTGATTATATAATCGGTCAAACTGACGAAAAAATCCGAATTCCGGGAAAATCCCGAAAAATTCTAGCACTGGCTGAAAATTCCGGGAATTCCGAAGATTCCTGGAATAGTTCCGATTATTTTAAAGGCTCGGAAATTCGTTATTAAGTCCAGGAAATGGCAGCACTTAATTAAACTGCAAATTTTGATGTTTATTTGGCCACGTTTTAAATTTCAAGGGGTGCTTGAAGCAGAAAATTGCCCGAGAAAACCAACGGAACCACTTTTAGAGCCTCAAAGTTTTGTTTCAACGGAGTTATAAGCGTTTAAAGTTTCCATAGTCCGTCCGACCTAGAGTCCCTTTAAACTGAGAGTCAAGACAATTTGAATCCATCTCTCTGATTGGTTCCAGTATTTTGGGCCTCCACAGTGTCACAAACGGGTATGAAGATTACATTTTCACCGATTGCAATGATTATGATCTAAAATGGACCGGGGAATAACGGTTTCGGCAAGGAACAAACGGAATGAGAGATGGAACGGAGAAAGGAATTTGAGAATGAGCCAATCGAGAATGAGCCAATCAAAGATTACAATAAACTGCCAATTAGTGTAATCTTTATTCCCGTTTGTGACTCCATGAGGGGGTATTGTCTTGACTCTCAGTGTAAAGGGACTCTAGACCGACCTTTCCTATTGACTCGATCCACTGTGCGGCGTATTAAATTTCACTCACTCCCGGCTGGATCATATTTTCAGGGTGCCGCGCGTAAGAGCCAGTATTATTGCTGGCTTCGGCAAATTTCCCGGCGGCAAATTTAATTAGTAGCTTCCTCGGCAAATTTAATTAGTAATGGCTAATCATTAGTTCGCGGAGCGCTCCCCACTTCAAGTCGCGCCGCGAACATTGCATTAGTCGAGTTAAAAGTTGCGCACTCCCCGAATGAGAAATTAAAACGCTCAAAAAGTTCCAGACGCATAGTTCATTGAGTCGAGGGACCCGGCCGGCCGATAGACCGTGCACAGGGTGTCCCGAAAGTAAACGGGGGGATCTTTGAGATTGACCGACTGCTCACGACATGAGGGGTCGCCCCTACATTACGTAACGCTTAGGGGCGAGGCGTGAATGATCGATTTTCGATATTTCCCCATTTGAAGCTGTGGTAAAGAATCGAATAACAAGGTGTTTAAAAAAAATCATTCCCCAACACACGCAAGAGCTCCACTTTCTATGTTTTTCTACCAAAAATTGATTTTAAAAAAAGATAAAAAAAAAAAACCAGTTGGATAACCTGTATTACCGTAAATGCAAAGAAAGAGTTATACGATTTTGAAAAATATTACGATCGAGTTGGTTCCCCCTCCATAGGAGGGTATTTTTGGGAAAAAACATGCGACGTTTTCTCTCTTCACTGCAAAGAAAGTAGCTTGGATTTAGAGTCCAGACTCTTAAACACATTGACAAGAAAAAATACTCTTGATTCAATCGGACGTCTTGTTTGAATCAAAAGGAAATCCACCTAAATCTAAAGGCTCGGCTCTTCGATTCAAGGAAAACCTGGATCGAATCAAGAGTATTTTTTCTTGTCAACTTTATTAAGAGTCTAGACTCTAGATCCAACCGAATTTTTTTCTTGTGTAGTTCAGACTCGAGTCGTCTTTTTTTATACCGTCGGTCTCGGTCACTGCGCAGTCATTCGTGTTTTTTTTCGTTGATGCCATCAAAAATGGGCGGAGCTTTGTTTGTCAAACTGAGCTAGACCATCAGTCACGTGAGTCACGTAACGTTTTGACGCCATCAGCCCGGCTGATGGCGTCAAAAACGGTGATGAGTATGTCCATGGAGCACCATCAGTGAAACCTAACCTCTGTCGTCCTAACGAAGTCAAGTTGTCTGTGATTGGATATAGAGTACCTACATTGAGAGAGTATGGCCACTGGTGTTACCACCTCTGATTGGCTCAGCTATCTTAGGCTGAATGGACCCCTTAGGACCCAAAAATGGCGGACGCCATAAATTAATGTAATGCAAAATGACTCAAAATGTAGTTTTCTTTGCTTATCGTAACGAGAAATGTACCCATATGCACTATTGCGACTTCTTTACATATTTTTAAGGCTAATCGTGTGCAATTTTTGAGAAAATTTATCTTAGATGTAGTAAGGTTGGCAGCAAGTGCGGTTTGTGAAAACCGTCAAAAGTTGGCAATGACCCCCCCTCCCTTCCACAAATACCAAAACAACGCACCGCCATTTTTGGGTCCTAAGCTTCTCCATGGGGCCCAGTGACCATACTCTCTCAATATAGGTACTCTAATTGGATACAGAAAAATGGGCGTGAGCATCAGTCGCAATCACAGCGATGCCATCGGTAAGAGACCGATGGCATAAAAAAATACGACTTACGTCTTGCACCGTTCTCACACAACCACCCATTCTCACACTTTTGAAAAAAAAATACGGACGAAAAAGTTATTCAGAATCCGATGTGTGCTCTTTTTGAGCTCCTCCCGTTGTTCTAATTTCCCTTTCATATACCCCCGTATCCCAGACTTCCGCACGCCTCCCGACGTAAGAGCAACTTCGGGCGGATTTACGTTAAGTCAAGATGCACTTGCGGGTCCTCGGGGATGAATTACAAAATTCAGCACCTTGCTTCAATAGAGCACCTTGTAAATCTCATGTGACGTCACCGCTTTTCAGCTCGCTCTCCGCTTTGTTCCGCGGGGGGAAAACAGGAGCCGGCAGCCAATTAGGGTTTCGTATTTACCGACATCAATTGGACGGATTCAACAGCCTAACTACGTAAGATGTTGCCTCGATATCTCTCGTGTTTTATTTTTCTGAGAGAGAACACACTGGAAAAGAACACATTGGATCTATAGTCCAGATTCTTGAAAACATTAACAAGAAAAAATACTCTTGATTCAATCAGATTTAAACTTAAATCAAAAGGAAATCCGCTCAAATTAAGAGGCTTGGTCCTTGATTTAAGCTTAAATCCGATTGAATCAAGAGTATTTTTTCTTGTCGATGTTTTTAAGAGTCTGGACTTTAGATCCAATGTGTTTTTTTTCCAGTGTACGGCAAAATTCTGCCTTAAAATTGTGTAGGTACATTATTTTGAAATAATCTCGATGAAATACACAGGAAGTACCAGTGCTAAGAAAAATACAAATGAGAGGGGGAAAAAACACTAAGAAGTGACCCGAACTGTATATAACAAGGTGTTTTATTTTTGAATCTGATTATAATTTTTGGAATTTCTTGGCTTTGATTTCCCCGCGAAATGCTGTGAACCCGGCACCTTTTCTCCGCCTTAAAAATTACAAATTATGACATTCTTGGGGACTTATTTGTCTTTAAAATGTTAAGATGAGCCATTAACTCCAAAATTTCATCGCATATGCAGAGAAGGGTTGTTTTTCATAATTGATTTGCTCGAATACCGGTAACGAAATTAAGGGAAGCATTCTCAATATTGCATGCGACGCATACTGAGACAACCACCGTTACAACTCCTTGATGCAACTATTCGAACGCCACGGATGTCCGTGTTGCATAAGCACGGAAGTTAAGGCGTTTTGAGGCTCCAAGCACTCATCGTATTCACCCGCGGTGCTGCAAACACTTTTTTTACGTTCTACAATGGCGCAACTACCAAACCTGCCGCCACCGCCGGGCGGGGGGGGGGGGGGAGCGCAGTGATGCGAGGTGCGCAAAATTATGGAAAAAAGAAAACGGGAAAAAGAAGGGAAAAAAGAAAAAGGAAAGGAAAGAAAAGAAAAGAAAGAAGGAAGAGAGAGAGAGAGGCAGAAAAGATGAAGAAAGAGGAAGAGCAAAGAGAACAAGTGCTTAACACTCCCACAGATGACTAAGTGTAATTTGCGACTTGGTCTCGAACTTTTTTCAATTAAAAATAAAATTGCGTCTGCCTTAAATTTCGATCATCTCATTGAAGAGTTTTCAAATGCTAAGGCGAGACGAAAAAAAATTTGATCATGCGAACATTTCATGTAAGTTTCAGAAGTTTCCATACTTTTTTGGAACTTGAATTTCCTCCTCACTTTTCTTTCTATTTTCACAGCGATATACTTGATTGTCTCCCATTTATTCAGATCTGAATAACTAGACGGGCAGTATGAGGGGGGGGGGGGGGGGAGGTTGCGCCGCTCAAAATTTCTTATATGAGAGGGCGCAGCCTCAGATCGGCGGGGGCGCGCGAAGGTTTGTAGTTACGCCACTGTGTGCTGCCAGCTCGAAACGCGCACTGGCGCCTACAAACCTAAGGGGATACTTCAAGCATTGCGCAATGCGTGAAGTATCCCCTTAGGTTTGTAGGCGCCAGTGCGCGTTTTGCGCTGGCAGCACTCCGCGGCTCTCCCGGCAGGCGGGTGGTGACCGAATTTTTGCGGGGAGAGCTCCCTGACAGAGAAGCTCGTGTATCGTGTAATTTTCGCGCGAAGTTTTCTAGTTACGCCACTGAAGTCCTTGACTACATACTTTAACATTTTTCCAAAAAAAAGTCCAAACCTCTCATGGTTTCCGGAATAGTTTTTGTCTCACAAGCCTGATAAAAAAACAAGCACTATCCGAATGGAGATGTTGCAAGTGTGAGGGATTTGCGATTTGACTGCTGTCTCTTATGTAAAAGTTCGCGAGAAACACGATGGTGCCACTGGTTTTCTCTGAAATCAACTCCCAAGCGCAAAAAAAGCTCTCAAAGTGAGGCCAAAATGGAGGGGATATCCCGTCCTACCCTGAGAGTCCACCTCTACATCAAAACAAACTCTCCATGCAAAGATAGGGAGCAAATACATTAGCAGGGTTGCCGTGTTTTCAGTTTTGGAGTCCCCAAAGAAAGTGGCAGCCCTGTCAATGTACTTGCTCCCTATCTTTGCATGGAGAGTTTGTTTTGATGTAGAGGTGGACTCTCAGGGTAGGGCGGGATATCCCCTCCATTTTGGCCTCACTTTGAGAGCTTTTTTTGAGCTTGGGAGTTGATTTCAGAGAAAACCCGTCGTGTTTCTCGCGAACTTTTACATAAGAATCAACTGTCAAATCGCAAATCCCTCACACATGCAACATCTCTATTTTAAGGACCTGCAGACACCGTGCTAAGCCTTGTGAGAGGAAACCAATGGCGAAGCAAATTCAGTCGAAACGAGGAGTCCGACCCGAAACTGCTAGACTTTCCCGAAAAGAGGGAGGAAGGATTGAGCGATGCGGTTTCTGACAAATTGTCTTCAATCCAGCCGCTGTGGTCTCGCCCGCCTTTAATTTGGGTCCAGCGTTTTCGGATTACCGAGTTAATCGGACATCACCCGTGGAAATCGATGTGTAGCAAACCGATTGTATCGATAATTTGACAACGTTTTCGGCTCGAACGGAACGGCTTAAAGCTCGAAGCAACGGTTGGAACCTTAGATTGGATTATGAAGCAGTGCATTTCGCACGGTATTTAATTCTGTTGTCGGATCTCACACTCTTATAGAATTTCGAGATAGCAGGGAAGGATTCGCATTAGTGAAGAGAGACGCCGTATGAACCTTCGTTACTTGACAAATTTCCTTTGATTCAATACGAATTTCAGGAAAACCCGTCATTATTTTCCGTGCGATTTTTCAGAGAATTTTCTTCGTAAGTAATTAGATCTAAATTATCTAAAAATTTCAAAAGGAAAAATTCATACACTGGTAAAAAAAAAACTCTTGGACCAATGCCGCGGTGTATTGACTTAAGAGTGCAGTTTCTTGTCGCCGGATTTAAGAGTCTTGAACTCTTGTTTCAAGCGGATTTTGCATTGAAGCAAGAGTCCAGACTCTTAAATCCGGCGACAAGAAACTGCACTCTTGAACCAAGAGGTTTTTTTCACCAGCGTAACTCTCCTGAAAAACAAACATTTTATCGGAGGAAATTTTGTAACTCTTGAACGTTCATACGGCGTTTTTCCTTAGCACGGCAGTATAGGAAGCCACGGCTCCGACCTTGCCTCCGTCGTGGGGCAGACCGCATCGCATTTTAACGGTCTACCCATCGCGTAACCGCGCCACCCGTGCGCCGCGGTTATATGAGGCTTCATGTGTGAAAACAACGGATGTGCAGTATTTTGCAAATAGGACGTGCGTGGTTTTTGTCATGTAAGGATGCATATCTGCTCTGGGGAGCAAAAACTACGTAAGTCTGATGAAAATCCTATGTATATATGTGGTTTTTGCTTGCTTTTACGCGGTGAAATTAAATCGTGTGGATCTGACTTGCGTGTAAAAAACAACGGACATGCCATATTATACGAGAGGGATATACGTTTTTTTTGTGATGTTAGGCAGTATACTTGTTCTGTTGGGAAAAAGCTACGTAACTTCGATGAGAACCCTACGTGTAGCTGTGGTTTCTGCTCGATTTTATACGGTTAAATTAAACCACAAAGGTCTTATTTACGTGTGAAAACAACGTAAATGCAGTATTATACTAATAGGACATGCGTTCTTTTTGTCATGTGAGGCTGCATACTTTCTCTGAAAACCAAGAAGTACGTAATTGCAATGAGAATCCTACGTATATCTGCGGTTATTGCTTATTTTTACGCGGTAAAATTCACGCACGAAATGGAAAACGGTTTATTCACATGTAAAATTTTCCGTTCCTTTTCCATGTAAAGCTTTAAACCTACATCCAAAAGATATCATGCGGTGCTACAACTTGTGAGTGTCAGAATTGACATCACGGTATTAAAGTAAGAACTCATTTCGGAAATCGATTTATAGCAACGCAGCGTAGTGGTTCTTTTCCTGAAATACCTCTAAAAATAAACCTGAAGCAATGTAAAAAGCAAGGCAAACGTTTAATTCGGGGATCAGCAACACTAATGCTGGCTAATAAGCAACATGATGAGCTGAAATGGTCAGTTTAAACGGGTTAAATCCTACTAAATTCACCACATTGCACCGCTTGTGTTATAGGTGCATGGATACAACTATTCGTGTTCTTAGGACATGCGGGTTGCGTGCCCAAAGTTGAAGGCGAGCCGCACAGTGGATCGAGTCAATTAGAGAAGTCGGACATGACATTTTTGACTAAAACTGAAAATTTTGATGTTAATTTCGACACATTTTAGGTTTTAAGGGGTGCCTCTAGAAAGAAATTTTACGAGGAAACCGATGAAACCACTTTCAGAACCTCAAAGTTTTGTATAAACGGAGATAAAGCTTTTAAAGTTTCCACATTTTGTCCGACCTCTCCTATTGACTCGATCGAACCGGCTGACTGCGTCCGATGACGAGGTATTTAAGGCTTGGTACTAACTATCAAAAGAATGTATAATGTATAAACAGAGTAGGCAAGTTGATTGGCGAGAATTAATGTCAAAACATCTTCCTCCAGAGTCTTTTCGCAATTTAAAAGGAAAATAGTCACATAGATGATAACTTACAACCAGTTACATGTCATCGTGTCATTCGAAGTGTTTTCAATGCACTTCCAACGATTCGCAAATACCAATAGGTTCTATTTTCTATCGAAAGAGAAGTAAACAGAGAATAGATGCAGAAAGGATATCGACGGTGAAACTACCAAACCACGTATCTCGGTTTGCGACGTCGCAGACTTCCTGTCATACTTTATTTTTTAAATGAATAACTACTGAACGTCCAGTCTTGAAAATTTCTGTGATTTTTTCTCTTCGTGCGGAGAAAATTCTGTGAAAATTTCAAGGAATGATATTGATTTGGTCTACTTTGAAAAAATAAAATGTGAGCGTAGATTTTTAAACACCGCAACCGAGATACGTGGTTTGGTAGTTTCACCGTCGATATGCAACAAAATACGAACGGGTAATAACTTTCGATGACTAAAATACAAAGAATCAGGATAAACTGTGCAAAAAGCAGGTGCATGTGCGTAAATAAAATATATTTTTGGGTAGAAAACACAGAACAAAAAATGAAAGCTATATACCTATTTCGACTGTTTACGGACGATTCCACGAGGTCGTTTCTTCGTATTATTTAAGTATCTCTCAAGTTTCTGAATTACTCGATACATATTTTAAACATTTTCATTAAGGGAAAAAGATCGCCTTCACCTCTGGGCCCACGGAGACCCAAATCAGTCAACGTCCTTTGCGTCAGCTAATAATAAGTCCAACCGAATTAAGTGATTACGTAAGATCCCATGTAGTGACCTCATTAGATAATTATGTAAATCCACCGTTACATTCACCAATTTTAGTTTCAAAGCGACTGGAAATCAGTGGGTTATACAAGCTCACAAATATGCACTTTACAACATTGGTTTTCACGACTTATTTTGGGGTTTGATAACGGTTCCCAAGCACGCAACCCGCCCATCTCCAGGTGTAGTTTGCATTCCATACCACGGCCTCTTGACCTCTGCTCAAAGTAAAGTTGATAAAGTCTCAGGAGGACGGTTAAAAGAAACGTATTGACAATGGTACCCTGCCCTTGTAAGCATGAAAAAAGAACATCTAAGAATTTACAGTGTGTATGTGTAGGGTGATTAGTAAATAGCATGTAGGTAAATGGTGCCAAGTGTTTCGGAAACAATGGTTCTGCTTGCAGTTACTGGTCATGATCCTACAGTGGCAAAGGAAATTTGGCCTTGGCTCCTCCTCATGAGTCAATTCTTACTTTAATCAGTCAAAAAAAAAAAAACCCCATTCAACCACCTGGTTTTTTCTGCAATATTTTGGAGCCAACTAAGGAAACCCACAAATGAAGTATTATTTTTCTACCAAATTCAATATTGTTGCTACTGAGGAAATGCTGTAAATTTGGGCATGCCTTCTACTCATGAGTTTCGTTTCACCCTCAAGAAGTCATAAAGGAACCAACTGATCCTTTGGTTCCTTCCTCTGTTTGTATAAAATAAGGGACCAACACCAACCAACAAAACACACTAGAATAATTCTTGTTTTTACACCATATTCGATCTTTCAGCAACTAAATACGAGAAAATTTATGCGTTCTAAATTATATAAATGACAGTTATCATTGAAAATGTTCCTTACAAAATTGAAAATGGAATTCTGCATCGCAATTTCATCTAGACCACCTGCTCTCTCCCGGGATATTTGACTCTCTCTTACTGAAGGCTATCTCCCTGAGCCCAATACTATATACCAACGGAAAACTACTATTTTAGGGATCTATTAAAATAATCCATTTGTTTTAAGATATACATCCCCACTGCATCGCTCTAATAAGGTTAGAGCTGAATCGAGGTTTGTAAACATTGTGCTGAAACACCGCAGGGACGAAACCAACCGCGAAATTACATCCGCCAATGCAAAAGAACATGCACGATGAGTGAAATGTGAGGTACTTACAGTCGTGAGAAGAAAGGAAGAATAGTTGCTGGAGAGAAATAGCACGAAATATGATAGAACTGAATTTGGTATCGAAGAGTGAGAACCGAACCGAAGTGATTCCTCCGAAAACGGGGAGAGAGAATAGAGACAAGACGGAGGAGTGAAGCGAAGACGGGGGTGATGAGATTGGTGAACGGAAAAGGATTCAAGAGAAAGATAAGTGAAGAAAAGTGGATGAAATTCGCTCTGACTTAAGGGCGACCATGCATGACTTGGGTCGCGGTACAAATGGAATATCTGGCCGCTGATAAGGAAAGGTTATGGGAGTTATATCGGGCGCGTGGGGCGCGCTCTGGGCGGCGCGGCGGCGAAGCGCGCTCCTTACGGTCGTGTGTCTATTGATCCCGCCGGACGGGGCAGAACGTAACCTTAACACACATAACCGCGCTCGGATCCAGACGCACTTATCACCATTTTCCACTCGCCGTTTTCCGAAAACCCCAGGCTCCTCGCGGGTATCTTTCCCTCGTCACGCCGACATTTTTCCCTCGGGCACTTTTCCGAAAAATCCGGTGCGAAATCCTGGTCTCGCTTCGCGGAGGGATACGTCGACTCGTGTTACTACGGTCTATTGCGCGCGCGCCGCGACATGCGCGGTAACGCCCGTGCTCGGCGGTGTGCAACTGTGCATGCCGCCGTGCTCAGGAAGAACGCCGTATACACATTCCAGAGTTGCCAAATTTCCCTCGATAAAACTCGTATTTTTGACGCCGTTCGTGCGAATTTTTCTTCGAAATATTCGGATGTTTTAGATAAAATTGCGTACAAAAATGTCTCAAAAATTTTAGAAAAAAAAATATTCAAAATTTTACTAATAAATTCAGTTTTTATCGAAGGAAACTTGGCAACGTCGGAAGGTTCGTACGGCGTTCTTCCTTATCTCGGCAGCATGGTAATCATTCAAAAATTGTAGCACCTGCTCTGCACGACCGACCGGGTAACATCGCGCGCGTCCGGCCGCTGGCGCCACCCCCCTCCACCCCCTCTGTCCGGCGTCTTCGCTACCCTTCAATTTTTCCTCTCTCTTTTTTTTTAAACCATCTACATATTTTCTATTTTCAGCGTCGCGCGCTCGGGTAGTTTCGACCCTTCGCGACGGAGTTTTTTTATCTACTCGTCGCGGCGAGACGACGAGTAATCAAGTTCAGTGGCGCGGCGTGCTTAGCGATGTATCGATTGATCGGTCGTTTAAACCTACGGAAAAGGATCGTTCGACAGGATGTTCGCAACGGACATCTTTTCAATAGATTCTTTACCGTGGCCTCAAATGGGGAAAAATTGACGATCGATTTTTCACACCTCGGTACTTTTATTGCAATGAGTAGTACCCGAGAATATTTTTCTTCGAATTTTCCAGACTTTCATTCGCGATCAGATCCTTGGCTACAAATATTTAATAAAAAAAATAGTGGTCTACACTATGAAAAAATGAGGTCTAAGGGATCCTTGAACATGCGCACCATCATAAAATAGACAATTTTTGCGAACCTCTAGGAAAATTCAGTATTATAACTCTAGTAATAGATCCTTACAAGGTATACAAAAGTAATATTTTGTAGGTTTGGTACACTTCAAGGTAGGACCGTGCCTACCATACAATTTGTCAATTTCGTAGAAGATTTCATGTTACATTTTGCACTTTTTGCGGTGGCAAATCATTGTAATCCCTCGAGAGGTCCTACTTCCAAATTAATAATTCTGCATTTTATTCTAGATGTTTGCAAAAACTGTTTATTTTATGATGCATTCTTCCAGGCTCCCTTAAACCTCTCTTAAGTATACAGTAAACCACACGAGGCCTATTGGGGAAAGGAACTGTGTAAAGAACGGCTGTGAATGTGACCTTAAGGTACCTTGACCGATCACAAGCAATCATTCTCAGTAGTTGCAGCTATCTCGCTTAGCATTGAAAGTATCTGCCTTGCACTCATTTACACCCTTCAGCGAAATTCAAATTTGACTTCTGACTTTTATTACTGAACTTTTAAAGCTTGTTCATGTGATTCATACATTTAAGAGATATGCTGCTACAACTTCTGAATGTCAGGATTTAACATATCGGTCTCGGTATTAAAGTAATTGGTCATTCCGAAGTTTGATTTTAGCAATGCATCGTGGTGGTTCGTTTTCTAAAATACCGCTGAAAATAAACCTTCAGCAATTTTGAGAAGAAAAATAATCGTTTATTTCAGGGATTAGCAATCGAAATGGTGACTGAGAAGCAACACATTGAACTGAAAAAGTCCGTTTAAATTCCTTAAAGCCAACTGAATTAACCACATTGCACCGCTTGTGATGTAGGTGCATGGATACAACTATTCGTGCTCTTAGGACATGCGGGTTGCGTGCCAAAAATTGAAGGAAAACTGATGGCGCGCAACGCCGCGCCGGCTGCGTCCAAGGGCAGATATTTCAGGCTTGGTGCTGGCTGTCAAATCAGTGTAAAAAAGTGGGCTGCAATTGGACATTCAGGATCAGATCTAAAACAACTGGAACCCTCAAGAGAAAAGATTCATAGGTATCTCTCCTAAAAAAAATAAACATTTTATCGGAGAGAATTTCGCAACTCTCGAATGTGCATACGACGTTTTTTTTTTTTTTTTTTGTTTTTTTTGTTAGCACGGCAGTATTGAAGGGCGAGATTTGGATTTTTTTTTTGGGGGGGGGGGAGATTAAGATGAATCTATAAAAATTAAATGAATCCAATTTTTATGACTTTTAGTAAACTTAACTTGTTAGTCGTATTGAGGTTGTATCAGAAGGTATGGAAATTGGTGCAGTAGCGTCAAAATGCAATGGTATGCCGCTAGTAAAATGAAATTTATGTTCCTCCCTGTATCTTGGCACTATCGGACTATATTAACTAATAAATTATCTTATATAAGGATCAAATATATTTATGAAATATGTGAATTAAGTCGAGGTAGATAGAAGTATTTTCCCTGCGGCTATCCGATTGGTCATTCCTCTCATTATTTGACTGACCCTGACTGCAACGAGTAAACTAACATTGATGGAGCGCGTATAATGTTAACGTAACGATGGAGATTTATGTTCTACGGTGCTAACAGAATCTTCGAGCTTACTGGGGAGCAAACATGTTCGATCGGTTTTATTACAGTTTTGTGTGCTGAGCGCGGATCGCAAACAGAGTCTAAATAGCCCCCACCCCCTCCCCACACTACCTGTTTTCCCTCCTTTTGTTTTTCGTAAGTACTCTCCTCACGGTGAAACTTACGCAAACTCTTTAAAATACGCTCCTGACTATTAAAGCATCATTTTATATTGACCCTATATGGAATAAACCAGCAGACAGGGTTAGAAATTCATTGTATGAACCCAGAGACGATGTGCTTTCAAGATCCCGCACTATTCGGAAGTCAACGCTCAGGTTCGCCTGATGATGATTGATGGGCAAAGAGTTGAGCGAGTGCTTTAGCAACCCTAACCTAATTTGCAGAAACTTGCTTCGCAAAGCGCATCCCAACGTTCAATAGCAGGGTGTTTACAAGATTTTAGAATGAAATTACCTGACTTTTCCAGGTTTTCCCTGACAAAAAACGACACGATTTCCAGACTTGTCAGGGTTCACCCGCTAGATGAGCGACTTATAACGAAATTAAAAAAATATCCTTAAAAGTGAGCACTGGGAAAAAAAACACATTGGATATAGAGTCCAGACTCTTGAAAACATTGACAAGAAAAAATACTCTTGATTCAATCAGATTTTTGCTAAAATCAAAAGGAAATCCGCTCAAATTAAGAGGCTTGGTTCTTGATTTAAGCAAAAATTCGATTGAATCAAGAGTATTTTTTCTTGTCTATGTTTTTAAGAGTCTGGACTCTAGATTCAATGTGTTTTTTTTTTAAGTGTATCGTCGATTTCAACTTTAAAATTTGCCTCTTTTTTGCAATTTGCGGATTGTGGAAAAGCGTTATCCCTAAAAATGGGCGGATATCGGATATCCGCTGTTTATACTGATATGGTTGCGTATAAATTGCATGCGACACTAATGATGCAGCAGTGAAGGCACAAGGATACACTCTGAAAACTCACGGAGAATATAAGCAGGGTTCTACGACGATGATTTAAATTTTTAAACAAGCAATCTCAAAACTGGAAGCCGTTTCGAATCGCTCGACATTCCAGGACAACACGCCGTCCGGCTTCCAAGCGCCAACTGGTTGCAGAAAGTTGTTCGACGGGCGAGCGCAGCACTTAGTAAAAGTGGAATTGAAAAAATGAGACTTGCTGGCGAATTTTCTTTGTCTCATAAAAGTTTCCCGGAAAGCAATTGAATAAAAATTGCTCCAGAACGCTCCTCTGGGGCACGAAAGTTTAGCTTGAATTCCTTCCGCGTGAAGGTGGGGAAACTATGTTTGCAGATGCATCGCCCGTACCTCTGGCATTGCATCACACGGTTCGCTTATACGAAAAAAGAAATGTTTTAATAGGGGCTGAATTTATACTTTCCACGCAAAGACTACTTATTTCAGGTTTCATTTAAATAAGTAATGGCAGTCGCCGCGGAAAAAGAAATTTGGTGCAAAAAAAATTGAGATCCCAATATTACAACTGTTAAATACGTTAGGCACCACTACTATGAGAGTGGACTAACAAAGTATTGGCGATGAATGTTCAAAAAATGTAAAAAAAAAAGAAAAAAACAATTTATAACGTTTCTAAGCTTTACTATTCAAAATAATTCTTATTTTAACCAAGAGAGTGGCCAAACTTCTAGAGATTCGGCCACATGATAGTTTCATAACCTACCTAGAGAACGAGAAAATGCACGATAAGGTGAGGTATTTCGCTCGTAAAAGGTACAGAGTAGTATTACATAATTGTTAAAGCTAGTGAAAAAATTATAATCTAATAAAACAGTTTGAAAGAAAAATGGAAATTCTACGGAAAAATAATATGCACAAGACTAGGTAGGGTGATGTACGAGATGTGGTTGATTTAAGTTGGATTTGCGTCAACACACAAGAAAGCCTTGTACGATACAATTCAATGAACTCCGCTGTGAGGCGTGTGGTATCATTCAAAATTGAAGGAAAACTGATTATCTTTTAGCGAGGAGACGCCACTTCTTTACGTCTTGGCGGCATCGCTTTTACAAACGTGACACGTTGTAAAATTTTCGAATATTTACAACTACATGCAAACGGCCTTGACTAAAATCATCCTAACTATCTAAAAAAAACCTACCCACATAACATTAGCAAAATATCGCTGACATTCCACATATTTAAACTCCCAAGCGCAAAACTGAAGGAATTTGTACAAAAAGCAAAGTCTGAGACGTGTTTAATATTGTATGAAATTACGGATACTAATAATTGCAGTAGCAGTGGCGAGGCGTGAATGGTCGATTATCGATGTTTGTCTATTTGAGGCAATGGTTAAGAATCGATTATTAAGGTGTTCTTTGCGAGCATATCCTCTATATTGACCCTTTTCCATAGGTCTAAATGGCAGATCAATCGATATATCGTAAAGCACGCCACGCAACATTGCGATAATATAAAATTCTGGATAATAGGTGGATAAACTCTGGGTCCGAAGAGCTCCATAACCTAGTCAAATCTAATCTACAACGGGTGATTGTTGAAATCGGTAGACAAAGCCGTAGACAAAGATGACAAAAAGTATATGAAGGGATCCTATTGGTGGAAGCGGGTGGTTGCGATGGACAAAGGAGGTAGGTACTAGACTAACTAACGGCGACCCACGACTCACGATAGAGTTTTTAGTTAGTTCATCATTTTCTTCCTTAGTCTATAAGAATCACCCATTTCAACCAATAGGATCGTTCCATTTCCTTATGCTTCTTTATCTATCGCTTTGTCTATCAAATTTAACAATCATCCCGCAGAAAGAATTCTTCTACATAAATGCGTTCAATTGTTCCAAAAGAGAACAGCTTAAATTACCTACAAAAATTATCAATAGGGTGTTATTCAGAGGGCAAGCGTTGTAAGACCCGATAACGAGGCAGTGGCGTGGCGTGCTTTGCGATACATCGATTGATCTGCCCTTGAAACCTATGGAGAAGGATCGATAAACGGAGTGATCGCAGCGAACACCTCATTAATCGATTCTTTAACACAGCTTCAAATGGGGGGATATCGATAATCGATCATTCACGCCACGCCAGTGCTGCCGTGCTGAGGAAAAACGCCGTATGAGCTTCCAGACGTTGCCAAATTTTCTCGGATGAGATCCGAATTTATAGGGAAAATTTTTGCTACTTTCCTTCCAGTTTTTTAGACTATTTTGTACGCAATTTAATCTAAAATATCTGAAAAGTCGAGGGGAAAATATGCATGAATGTCGTCAAAAATACATGTTTTATCAGGGGAAATTCGGCAACTCTCGAATGTTCATACGGCGTTCTTCCTTGGCACGGCAGAGTGTAACAAGGCAATGATTCGAGTCGGAGAAATAAACTGGTGGCTATCAAAACCTAGCGAGGTGTAGTTTTACATGAACCCCGGCGTTCATAAGTATGCTCTCGTTCGAGGGGTCATGAGATAAGCCGCATATTCGGTTTTGCATGGAGGGCATATCGAACAATGCTCGGCACTCCTCCTTCCCCGATCATAAAATTACAGAAAATTGACTGCATGACTTCCACCTGGATGAGGACGCGACGCGGGGCCGCGCCCGCTGTTAATGAAATTTCCTCGCCGCCTTTCCGAACTTTTATCCCCGCTTCCGCCGCCCTTTTTTCGGAGTAAATCATGCAAAAGACTCGAGCGAGTTATTCAAGTGAGCTCCGGGCCCGATAGCCGACTTCTTTGCGCTCAGGAGGAACGAACGCCGTTAAAACATTCGAACGTTGCAGAGTTTCCTCAGAAACATGCACTGGAAAAAAATATCGGTGTATTTACTAAGAAAAGGGTAAAATTACCAAGAATTCAGGGTTCTATTTGATCCCAGTTTTTTCTTGGTGAAATTACCATTTATGGAATTGGTAATTTTACCAAGAAATTTCGGTAAAATTATTGACTTTCTCGGTAATTTTACTGGACCCCGGTAAAAACGCCAATATTTTTTATCGACTGTGGTAGAATTACCGAGATAAAATGGCAAAGTTACCGGGAATTGATTACCAATAAAAGTGGTATTCTTACCTGAAAAAACAGTAAAAATACCGGTTTTTAGGGGAACTTACCAGTCTGTCTTGGTAGAATTACCAATAATTGGTAAAAAAAGTGAGATGGTAAAGGTGCCAACGGACCTGGGTAGAAGCGGGAAGAATTTTTTTTCAGTGTGTATTTCTGAGAGGAATTTTTACATGTATTGCAAAACAATCACCAGGAATTAAGCAAAAGCTAGGACATTGGCACAAAAATTTGTGAAAGGAAACTGCAATTGCACTGCACTGAGGATTGGCCCAATACTTAAGGCCGAAACGCGTTTGCAGTTGTCCTCCTGAGTGGAATTTTTACGTACATTGCATAAAAATCACTAGGAATATGGCAAAAGCTAGGACATTGGCACTACAATTTGTGAAAGGAAACTGCAATTGCAACCAGCCTCATTGGCCCAATAAGGCCGAAACGCGTCCGCATTTGTCCTCCTGAGAGGAATTTTTACACACATTGCATAAAAATTACCAGGAATTTGGCAAAAGCTAGGACATTAGCCCTACAATTTGCAAAAGGGGAATACAAAAATACATACAAGAATAAGGCCGAAACGCGTCTGCAGTTGTCCTCCTGAGAGGAATTTTTAAATACATCGCATAAAAATCACCAGGAATTTGGCAAAAGCTAGGACATTAGCCCTACAATTTGCAAAAGGGAACTGCAATTGCACTGCACTGTGGATTGGCCCAATAAGGTCGAAATGCATCTGCAGTTTTCTTCCTGAATGGTTGTTACTAGTGTCGCACCAAACAGCGGATCTCTTGGAGGGAAAATTGTGCTTATGGATGAGCTTTTTCCCTCTGAATTGAGATTTTCAACTTTGTGCTGATATTTAACGCAAGTTGGCTAAAAAATTCCAAAATACAGCACCAGACTTCTCTATTTTATATTCATCTTTGTTAGACTCAGTCTTTGCTCCAAGATACATAAAGAAATCAATAATATGACCACTGGAGCTTTCACAAAATTTATAAGACTTTATACCGAAACGCGCTCGCTTTCTTTTGATATATTGTTTGAATGAAAGTCTCCCTTTAAAAAGAAGCAAACTCTCATCAATACAAGTATTTTGAGAAGGCTTCAAGAGTGTCTTAAACTTATGTCTGACATGATCATACACACAACGAATTTTATACATCCTGTCACCAGCGGGCTGATTTAAATGCGAAGAAAAATGCAAGAATCGAAGAATGGCAAAAAATCTGTTCCGCAACATTAGTTTTGAAAAGATAGGAACCTGTAAAGTTGACTTTGTTGACCAATCTTCTGACATATTATTGAGCCCATGTACAGCTTGTAAAAACCATGCAGCAAAGAAAAGGTAGAGTTCACTCACATTTAAGTTCTTCCATAGATTGACTGCGGAGTACTCCGTAACCCTTCCGAGAACACCGGTCTTACCAACAAAGTCACAAAACTGTTTGTTTCTTCTGCCACTTTTTCCACAATATCAGGAGATATGATCTCTTTAAAAAAGTCTATTTCCTGGCTGCCCTTGGTTAGGCTCGATTGATAACCAACATTAAGTTCAGAAAAAGGCACTGGTTTTGCCTTGAAATGTCCACAAGTTTTCCATTGTAAAGATTGCGGGTCGAAAACAAAAGGTGAAGGTTCACATTGAGCATCTATGTTTTCAATATTCTCAGCAATATTCTGCACTGAAAGAGGAGTAGTATCACTTACATTATTAATTAAATTTGCGTGAGGAATGTCATCGTCGAAGTCCTCATCACTAATGTCAGCTGTTCCATTTTCACTCTCCTCATCGCTCCCAATTTGAGTCACTATTTCCGCGATTTGAGAGTCACTCACCACGTTTATCTTGGTAAAATTGATGAAACAACACGGCACGAATTCAGCATAAAACTTTCGACGAGATTTGATGTAAAATTAGCACAATTTAATAGAAAATACCAAGATGTAAACAGTAGCACATACACGATGAGGATTCTAACCTCGAACTGGAATTCCTCATGCTCTTCACATGTGTTTACATGTAATTTGTGAGGACCGATTGTGGCGCACTCTATCTGATTCTACGTCGAATAGTGAGAGTATCCTCCAAGTTTGAGAAAAATCTGTCGATTTGTTACGTGAATAATTGACCTGTAAAGTACACCGAAGATACGCCCTTCTTCCGGCCAACGAACTTTCTCCTCTTATTTACACATTTTGCCTTCCGTGATATGGATTTTTACCTGTTTTCTGGTGAAAGAAGTGTCACTTCCATTTTGTTCTCATTAGAAGGAATAGTTTTAGCCGAATAGAATGATTATTTATTCATTTTTATTTACTGTACATCACAGAACGTGAAATGTGAGAGTTACGATTTATTGCACATATTACATTAGTAATGTTAATGCAGTCCGAAGCTTTAAGTTTCGGAGTTGTTCGGAGTTGCAAGTTTATAAACAAATTCTCGTGACTCTATGTATGTTTGATGTAAGATACACAAGTACGCGATAGTGAAATCTCCCAAATGGCTGCTGTGATGACGCGCCGCAGCGTGGAACTTCCTACATATATCAGCCACCTTACTCGCAGGCGCGAACGTATACTTCTCGAGAATATTACGAAAAATATTGCAGAAACTTTGCAACATCGGACAGATCTTAAGTTTTTTAATCAATAAAAGTGGAAATCTGTCGCATGAACAACTACAGAATATTCAACATGGGTTTTTTTATTGAAAATGATTACCCGACGAAGCGCTTGGGGGGTTGGAGTGGGAAGCGGTCAAGGGGCGTACCTTATCTGAGAGTTAATTAAATTTGGCAACATTATAAGATCAATGAAGCTTAACAGACAAGAGCTTACAGAATTTTCATCAGATACTCTTGAAAAATGACAAGAAAAGTTCTCTATAGGGGCATTTTTTTTTTTTTTTTTTGAATGATTAAATCGACGCATTTTCCATCCTCATAAAATTGGAGCATTCGGTGATGAAGGTTTGGCCATTGAAAAGTTCATTTTTACGGACAATGTATCAAATTATTAAGCAACACTCGGTTCAAACATATAAGGAATTCCACAGTTTAAAATGACAACCAAAGAAAAGACAATAATTTTAAGAAGAAACCGCTATACCAATAAGGTTCATTTCTGGACGATTGGCAACACAGCATATCCCATACCGTTGGAAGGGGGGGGGGGGCAAGATGTAATTGATATTAGACAAACAGAATCCAATGGGTGCAATTCGTAACCAATTGAATGTTCGACCACCTTTGGAGACCCTCCAGACTCAATAAGGAGCAACAGCGGATTATAACAGTTTTCCGACGACAATAACAATGCACTTTTCTCATGTACGTGCAACCGGAAAAGTTCAGTTTTTTCCGCTAATAAACCTCCGATTTTAAAAAACTATAGCTCGTTAGAAAGCTGAAGAAATTCTGCAGAAACCGTTTTCTTTGATTTCCTTTAAATTAATTTTGTCACGAGATACAAAAGAAGGAAATCAACTTAGTAGTGAATTTAGTGTCTTCAGCAATCACAAGTGCGCCCAGAAAAAGCTGGGTTTCTCTGCAACCAGTGACCCGATCTTTAAAAACTTTGGCTCGTTAGAATACTGAAATGTATTAGCAGAAAGTCATTTCCCCGATTTTCTTCTTTTTCATTACTTTATGAGTTATCGAAGAAAAACGATCCTCTTTTTTATCGTACATACAAGGATTCCGAAAGAAGGGCGTATCTCTGGCTTACTTTGTCCAATGATTACAGAGGGCAAATTATTTATTTCTTTTAAACTTTTAATGGATTTCAAAGCTGTAGGATCTAGTTTAAGAGAATTGACTTTGGTTTAACCAACTGCTGCATTTCATTTTTCGGGACACCATTTCAAATCTTCAAATGCGTTTTTCTAACGACGCTGAACCTTGTACATACGCCCTTCTTCCGGCATGGTCCTCAATTCCTCATGCTCTTCACATGTGTTTACATGTAATTTGTGAGGACCGATTGTGGCGCACTCTATCGAGATTGGTCTCAATTTGTTTGTGTTCTTTTGTCTTTAATAATAATTGTTTTCGTTTTCGGTTTGTTCATCCTCTTTTCTCTCTGTTTTGTTTTTCTTGTTTGTTTGCCATTTAAAAAAATTATTTCTTATAATATCTTGGATAAATCATGGCGGTTTTGGAAGTGTTCATTTCCGTTTTCCCACGAAAAATGGGTACTGAAAAACTGGCATCGTCGCAAATTGAGGCATGAACCTTCAGTAATGGAAAAATGCGTAACTGCGCACGCGCTAGAGCAATACCATCTACTGGTGGTACAGATGGTATTGGCTAGAGACTGAGTCCAGCGGTCATTTTGATGTCCTGCCAAAAAATCGAAGTGACACTGTTGAAAGGCGCTCCGAGCAACTATTCCGCCACAGAAGTATTGCACAGTATCAGACGAGATTGAAGGCGCACTAACGTTTGTGAATGGACTCGTATAGTTTACAACTGAATAGAGTTCTATTGATCCTAAGATATGCGGCTCCTCTTCGACCTACTTTTATGAAACTTGGTACCAGATGTCATTCCTTCATGAGGAATTGAAATTTCAAATCAAATTTTCAAAATTCGAAAATCCAAGATGATGGATGTAACATCTCGGCTCATGTTCTTTCGGTTTTAGTGAAACTTGGATTTTGCAGGTATCACTTGACAGGAAATTCGGATATTCTGTCTAATTTTCAAAAAGTAAACAGCCAAGGTGGTGGACGTGAAGACGTTATCATGACGTCAATTTAATCGCTGAGGGTGCAATTTAGTAATCGGCAATAGTTTTTAACTAGAGATCCAATTTTAGAGTCGAATTTTTACAATTAAAAATTTTAAAATGTGGTATGTGACCTACACTTGATGATGTTTCGTCGCTTTCAAATTATTCATACCTTGCAAAGTAAATTATGTAGTCTTATTCTGTTCAATTTCAAAATCTATTTACTCTCTGCGAATATAGATCTCAATGTGGGCGCACTCTCTGACACTTATGTATTGAATTATACTGAAAAAAAAATCTCGGTGTATTTACTGAGAAAAGGGTAAAATTACCAAGAATTCAGGGTTCTATTTGATCATAGTTTTTTCTTGGTAAAATTACCATTTATGGTATTGGTAATTTTACCGAGATTCTCGGTAAATTTTTGAACTTTCTTGGTAATTTTACTGGACCTTGGTAAAAACTCCAATATTTTTTATCGACTGTGGTAGAATTACCGAGATAAAGTGGCAAAGTTACCGGGAATTTATTACCAATAAAAGTGGTATTCTTGCCTGAAAAAAACAGTAAAAATACCGATTTTAGGTAAGCTTACCAGTCTGTCTTGATAAAATGACCAATAATTGGTAAAAAAAGTGAGATGGTAAAGGTAGCAACGGACCTTGGTAAAAACGCCGAGAATTTTGTTTCAGTGTACGTGTCTTTATTTCTTCTCGAGTTAAAAATTTGTCAGGAAAGTTTTTTCTTGGGTTGGGAAAAAGTTTTTTGATTGCACATAAGGAGTCTCCGAAAGGGACAGTCCCCACCTACTTGTCGGCAAGAGGTTAGTTCAGGGTCCCTCCTGTCCCCGTTTTTTGCCGGTCAAGTTGCTTATCAGTGGCGAGGCGTAAATGGACTGTATTTTGCAATTAGGAACTATAAATTCCGGCCCGGTTTAAAAACAACGTATGTGCCAATTAGTTTCCCTGCGCACATACGAGTTTTTTCAGATGAGCCGGAATTTATAGGTCCAAATTGCAAAATGCAGTCCAAATGATCGACTATCGATATTTCCTTATTTGAAGCTGATGTAAAGAATCTATTACTAAGGTGTTCGTTGCAAAAACCCTGTTAATCGATCTTTTATCCATAGGCTTAAATGGCAAATCAGTCGATAATCGCAAAGCACGCCACGCCACTGTTGCTCATCAATCATCATTGGGCGAAAAATGGCGTTGCCCTTCGCAAAATGAACTATAGCCTCGACCGATGATCTCTGAAATATACGTGCTCTGTTCATGGCGCAGTATGTCTGCCGTGATAGTGAGGAGAGCAGTGAGTGCAAAAACGAAGTTTTCAGAAAACGGGATCAGAAGCTTCTGACCGGAAAATTTTATTGAAAGCAGAAGCCTCCGGTCTTTGTCAAATTGCCACTAATCATCCGAGAGACTCTACGAAATCGTTTGGATGATTGAAAATTGGCCAGTTTCGTTTTAATTACAAAAAATGGGTAATATTAATTTTCATGTTAGGAAGACAGCCGTAAGTGCCATATTTTGCGTGCTTTCATGGTCGCGTTTTGGACACACAACAGACACATTTTCAGGTTAGAAATTGGCAGAAAAAGGCGACACTTTACTTGAACGAAATGTTTTTATTGGCTCTCTGGGGGAGTAATGTCACTTATGGCTGTTTTGCCTGAGACTGCGTCATTCTTAGCGCAATTAAGCTTTTAAGTCTCTTTTTTATACAACTAGGAGGGATTTTTCTGCTTAAGCTATTTCAGTGATGGCATCCAAAAGACATTAGACGAAATTCGAAGGCAACTCGATTTCAAAAATTTGACATGCTGCTCTCTTCGCTATCACGGCAGATGTGTCTCTAACCTGCTCGGCGCACAGTGGCTCGAGTCAATAGGAGAGGTCGGAAAAAATTTGGAAACTTTAAACGCTTTCAACTCCGTTTATATCAACATTTAAGGTTCTAAAAGTGGTTCCATTGGTTTCCTTGTGAAATTTTCTTCCAACCGCACCCCTTCAAAATGTGACGAAATGAACATCAAAATTGACCACTAAACAACATACGAATTGCAGCATTCTAATACTTGTTTCTGAACCAAAATGTCACGTAAGACACAATGCGCAAAACGAAAATTACCGAAATCAACTCTTTACAAAGATAATTAACGATTCTTGATGCGTGAATTCAAACCACCCGCTCATTAAAACTCAATGCTCTACGTGATTCACATCGTGCGCTAAACGTTATCATGACAGTCTCTGCGATGTAAAAATCTGTGAAAAATCTGATATATCTATAAAAATCTCAATCTTGACGCTTGGGCTCAGCTATAGCAAATTGCTGATAGTTTGAACGACATATGGTGGGAAATGAACATTGCTCGATTGAGAAGCTTGCTGAAACTGTTGTTGTGCGCGATTTGACTCACGTAGAGCTTTGAGTTTCTTGTGAGCGGACAGTTCAAATTCCTCGTAACCAATGTGAAATAAAAACGTTAATACCTTCGTTAGGAGTTGGTTTCAGTAATTTTCGTTGTGCGAATCGTGTTCTACGTGAAATTCCTACGAGTTAAAAAACATGTATCAGAATCCTTCAATTCGTACCTTGTCTAGTGGTCCATAAGGAGGGATTTTTCTGCTTTAGCTCTTTCAGTGATGGCATCCAAAAGATATTAGACGAAATTCGAAGGAAACTGGATTTCAAAAATTTGACACCTGCTGCTCTCTTCGCTATCACGGCAGATGTGTCTCTGACCTGCTCGGCGCACAGTGACTCGAGTCAATAGGAGAGGTCGGAAAAAATTTGGAAACTTTAAACGCTTTCAACTCCGTTTACACCAAAATTTAAGGTTCTAAAAGTGGTTCCATTGGTTTCCTTGCGAAATTTTCTTCCAACCGCACCCCTTCAAATTTAAAATGTCACGAAATCAACATCAAAATGGAGATGTTGCATGTGTGAAGAATTTGCGATTTGACTGTTGATTCGTACGTAAAAGTTCGCGAGAAACACGATGGTGCCGCTGGTTTTCTATGAAATCAACTCCCAAGCTCAAAAAAATCTCTCAAGTTGAGGCCAAAATGGAGGGGATGTCCCACGTTATCCTGAGAGCCCACCTCTACATCAAGTCAAACTCTCCATGCAAAGATAGGGAGCAAATACATTGACAGGGCTGCCACTTTATTTGGGGACTCTAAAACTGAAAACACGGCATCACTCCTAATGTATTTGCTCCCTATCGTTGTGTGGAGAGTTTGTCTTGATGTAGAAGTGGACTCTCAGGATAGCGTGGGATATCCCCGGCCATTTTGGCCTCGATTTGAGAGCTTTTCTTGAGCTTGGGAGTTGATTGCAGAGAAAACCAGTGGGACCACGTGTTTCTTGCGAACTTTTACGTAAGAATCAACAGTCAAAATCCTCACACATGCAACATCTCCATTCGCAGTTTAAGTCAAAAACTTCATGTCCAACCTCTCTAGTTGACTCGAACCATTGTGCGGCGGTCCGTTAGTGGCTTCACAAAACCCGCTTTTCCGTCGGCGAAAAGTCGTGGTCCCGAATCGGCGGGAAATTCGGAGCTTACGTCCATCGGCTGCCGGTTACACAGTACGTCTGGACGAGAGTGATCACACGGGAGATAAAACAAATGAACAATTCATGAGGCGAGCGAGCGGGGGAGGGGGAGGGAGGCAGGCCTCTTGCCTCTCGTTTCGCGCGAATGACCGACGGTCCGGCCGCCAGGAATCTCGGAGCCCGCATCCGCATGCAGAGATACATCTTGCAGGAACGCCAGGCGTAAGTTCCTCTACGACAGCGTTGCAATACACAGGAGATACTTGAATGTTTTCTATCTCAAAATATTCGTAGGACACCGCATTATACTCTGCCATCAATAGCTCAATTTTAAGATTTTGTTGGCGAAGAACCATCTCCCCTCTCTCTGTGTGTTATTGCATTTGTGGGGTTTTTCACCCATTCTGAGTTACTCTCCAGCACCCGTAACTTTCGGCTCCTGAGCCCGAAACAGACGATATGTCCACATCACCCGTGACTTTTTTTTCAGTGTTCATACAGTGGAAATCGGATACAACGACCCTCAAGGGACCGGCCTGATTTGGTCGTTATATCCGACACTGGAAAAAAAAAATATATATTGGATCTAGAGTCCAGACTCTTAAAAACATCGACAAGAAAAAAAAACTCTTGTGATTCAATCAGAATCTAGCTTAAATCAAGAACTAAGCCTCTTAATCTAAGCGGATTTCGTTTTATTTCAAGCAAAAATCCGATTGAATCAAGAGTAGTTTTTCTTGTCAATGTTTTCAAGAGTCTGGACTCCAGATCCAATGTGTTTTTTTCCTGTGGATTCTTGTTATAAGCGATGTCGTAATATCCGATTTCCACTGCATCTCCATTTCCTCTGAAGTCCACATTCATGTTAGGGTAAAAAGAAACGCAACTCGTTTGAAAGCGGTGAAAACGGCAAACCTGCAACTTGTGCCCGGCTGATTATTCAAGGGGTGGCGAGATAAGTCTCGTCCAGCCGGGGTCGGTGATACGGTGGTGGTTCCGAAAGGCAGAGGGAAATCCATCACGGACACCTTTCTGCGGATGCGCCGGGCGTCGCCGATAAAAGTGTTTCGGACGATGATAAATCCTCGCTCCTCACAACCGCGCGCACTCCACAACCGACGATGTAATTGCATCCGACATCAGTCTAACGCATGGTCGAGGTGCCGGGGTGGCAGATTAGCCGGACAGACATCCGAGATGCATTCTGCCGTGCTAAGGAGGAACGCTGTATTAACCGTCAGACGTTGCCATACTTCCTTTAAACAATTAATTTACCGGAGAAAATTGTGAATAGTTTGCTTCAAATTTTTCAGAAAATGTCCGCAAATTAACCTATAATATCTGAAAAATGCCCCGCACTCCATAACCGACGGTGTGATTGCATCCGACATGAGTCTAACGCATGGTCTCGGTGCCGAGGTGGCAGATTAGCCGGACGTACATCCGAAATGCATTCTGCCGCGCTGAGGAAAAACGCCGTATGAACCTTCAGTCGTTGCCATATTTCCTTTTAAAAGACTAATTTACTGGAGAGAATTGTGAATAGTTTCCTTCAAATTTTTCAGAAAATGTCCGCAAATTAACCTAGAATATCTGAAAAATGTCCCGCACTCCAGAACCGACGCATAGTGGATCAAGTCAATTGGAGAGGTCGGACAAAAATTGGAAACTTTAAACGCTAATAACTCTGTTAATACAAATTTTTGAGGTTCTAAAAGCGGTTCCATTAGTTTCCTCGTGAAATTTTCTTCAAATAGCACCCCTTAAAATTTGAAATGTGGCGATATAATCCATAACAATTTGCAGTTTTAGTCAAAAATTTCATGTCCGACCTCCCTAATTGACTTGATCCACTGTGCGATGGTGTAATTGCATCCGACATGACTCTAACGCATGGTCCGACCTGGCAGATTAGCCGGACATCCGAGATGCATTCTGCCGTGGTAAGGAAAAACGCCGTATGAAAATTCGAATGTTGCCTAATTTCCTCTCAAAAATATTTAATTTGCGAGAAAATGGAGATGTTGTATGTGTGAGGAATTTGCGATTTGACATCGTTTCATATGTAAAAGTTCGCGAGAAACACGATGGTCCCACTGGTTTTCTCTGAAATCAACTCCCAAGCTCAAAAAAAGCTCTCAAAGTTGAGGCTGTAATGGAGGGGATACCCCACGCTATCCTGAGAGTCCACCTCTACAACAAGACCTCTTCCCGCAAAAAATCGGTCACCACCCGCCTGCCAGGAGAGCCGCGGAGTGCTGCCAGCACAAAACGCGCACTGACGCCTACAAACCTAAGGGGCTACTTCACGCATTGCGCAATGCTTGAAGTATCCCCTTAGGTTTGTAGGCGTCAGTGCGCGTTTCGAGCTGGTAGCACACCGCGCCGTGCCGCAACGTGCCATAAACTTGCCCACAATGGAGATGTTGCATGTGTGAGGAATTGCGATTTGACGAATGATTTTTTTGTAAAGGTTCGCGAAAAACCCGACGGTGCCACTGGTTTTCTCTGAAATCAACTCCCAAGCTCAAAAAACGCTCTCAAAGTTGAGGCTGTAATGGAGGGAATATCCCACGCTATCCTGAGAGTCCACCTCTACATCAAGACAAACTCTCCATGCAAAGATAGAGAGCAAATACATTGACAGGGATGCCGTGTTTTCAGTTTTAGAGTCTCCAAATAAAGTGGCAGCCCTGTCAATGTATTTAGCTCCCTATCTTTGCATGGAGAGTTTGTCTTGATGTAGAGGTAGACTCTCAGGATAGCGTGGGACATCCCCTCCATTTTGGCCTCAATTTGAGAGCTTTTTTAAGATTGGGAGTTGATTTCAGGGAAAACTAATGACACTATAGTGTTTATCGCGAACCTGTACATAAGAATTAATACTCAAATTGCAAATTCCTCACACGCATGCAGCATCTCCATTAAATGGGAGAATATTTGGACCATGTTCAGGAGAAAGGAACCAAGCCGCATCAGCGATTGTCGGATTTAACCAGGCAATTTAATTCTTTGAAAAAGACCGTTTGTGCGGATATCTTTGACAAATTTAAAAAAATGTGCTTCGTGCTAGGCAAGAAAATTCACCGAAATTCACACCAAAAATCGCACAACCGCTTTCATCAAAAAAATGCTAAGGCCAAATTAAATTTGGCAATAGGTGATACGGCTTGGTTCCTCTCTGCTTGATGCGGTCCAACTAAGCGTCACTTACCTCAAAAATACATGTTTCATCCGGAGAAATTTGGCAACTCTAGAATGTTCGGACGGCGTTCTTCCTTAGCACGGTATCATTTTGCCGTCTTGAGGAGGATAGCACTGGGGTGAGAATGAAGTTTTCAAAAGATGGACCTTGCAGCATGGGGCTGATTCTCATCCTCAGATGATAAATTGATGGTTATTGATGCTGCAGTATTTGGCGATTGTTCTTTTCCATAAAGATCTATTTTACAGGCGTAGAGAATGATGTAAAAATTGAGTTAAAAGCCAAATAAATAATCGGCTAAAAAATTGGCACAAAAATTATTTGGCTTTTAACTCGATTTTTATATAATTCAATATGTCTTCCATAGCTTCAGCCAAATTTTGGATTAAAATGGAACGATTTCACTCTAGACTAGAGGGTATGAATTAGATCGACCTGAACCGATCGAAAAATAAAGACGTGCATTGATCGACATCGATTCGATTGACAACTGTGAGTTGATCGACAAATCCGTGAATCGATCGACAAACCCATGAATCGATCGATAAATCCATGAATCGATCAACAAACCCGTGAGCTTATTGAAAAACCCGTGAATCGATCGACAAACCCGTAATTCGATCGACAGACCCATGAGTCGATCGAATTTTGTCGATCGAATCGGTGTCGATCAATTTAAAATTTCATCTTTGAATCGATTTAAGTCGATCGGATCCATACCCTCCTTTTACTTCCTGATCAAAAATGATGTGAAAAATTCTATGAGAAAAATAACTTTGAAACCTGGGATTTTAAAATAAGTTCTAACATTTTCCAACATTTGAGGTTACACTACTCCAGAACTTACGACCGCTTTCTTATTTGTAAAAAGTCAATTAAGTGCCTGTAATGATAATTTGGTAAGGTTGACGGAGACTAATTTTGAATTTCCGAATACATCCCGAAGTTGAGATTCAAAACGTATTTTTTGGACTCCTTTGCAAACGCTATAAGCGTGAATAACTCTACCATTATCTTGAATTAGCCCTAAAAAGTTCTGAGAAGGGCCGGCGCGCCGTAAGAGCTGTAAGTAGGATCTCACATTACTGCCGCGTTAAGGAAAAACGCCGTATGAACATTCGAGAGTTGCCAAATTTCCCCGATTAAACATGTATTTTTGAGGAAAGTCATGCATCTTTCACATTGAAATTTTCAGAGTTTTTAGATGAAATCACGAACAAAATCCTCTGAAAAATCGGAGAAAAAATATTAAAAAATTTTCCTGAAAACAAGTGATTTGCCGGAGGAAATTTGGGAACGCCTAAAGGCTCATACGGCGTCTCTCTTTAGCACGGCAGATTAGCGGGGGAATCAATCTCCCCGATGGAAACGGTGCTAAAAACCCCTTCAATTCAGGAAGCTACAAAAAGCGGTGCTCTGCACTCTCTTGCGTGGTAACAAAGGATTCATCCCATCACAAAGAGTTCCTATTCCTTAGTGTGTGATCAGTCATACACGTCATAGTATTGCGTCTTGATAAGTGAATGTATAAATAATCAAAAAGTAAAAAGTCGTGGCCCCTAGGCCACATTTAGCTTTCGATTATGAGTTTAAACAATCTTTGAGGAGTCATGAAAATTCGTTTAATTGTGATAAATCATAGAGAAATAAAATCGATATATTTTGCTTTGAACCTTAACTTCAATTCGTCGGTTTCCATACCAGGGAACGTATCCCAATTCTAGGGTTGCAAAATCTACTTTCACACTTCACTTTTTTACACGAAAATCATGACTCAATTTCCATCGACAAATTAGACAGAAGTCTAATTTGACTACCATTTGCAATTGGGAACTACATTTTCTGGCTTACTTTAAAAACAACGTGTGTTTTATTAGTTATCCTACACACATAAGCAGGGGTGCAGATAGTTCTCCAACTTTACATTTTTGGAGCTAGCTATTACTTTTTTTGAGCTTGCCCTCACATTGCTGACCTCAGAAGACTTCCGCACTTCACTGTTTCCCTCGCGTAAAAGAGCGCGCTTAACTATTTTCTTCGTCAATAGAAAGCGCGTTACACAGTTTTCATTTATTTATTTTATTTTTTTATTTTTAATGATTAGTACATTGGCCTGAACAGACAGGCTCAATACAAGTCGAATTAGAAAAAGTTACAAGACAGATGAATATTACACATTTAAAAATTCTTGAAAGGTGTAGTTAGCGTTTTGTTTTCAACGCAAAAAGCTATGCGCTTAGGTAGTTCACGCTTTCTGCCTTTACATTTTTTCCCCGTTTTTACAGGTGCCCTCGAATTTTCTTACCTTTTTTTAGGAGCCTTCACATTTGCTCCGCGATCGGCCGATCGAGCACTTTCTGCATCCCGTGCACATGAGTGTTTTTACGGACGAACCGCAACTTGTAGTTCCTGAATACAAAATGGGCCAATGGGCCTGTTGCAAACTTTTGCTAGAGCAAAAATAAGAGTTGTTTCTTCTAGATAATGCCTCAAAAATCACGATGAGCGCATCGGCAAAGTCTGAAATGCACTCATAACTTCACAGTCTGCATAAGAAATTTGCGGTTTTTTGAGCTTCCCGCTTCAAAAGCGATACTACGGCACAGGTGAACATTTTGTAAAAGGAGTCGTTCCATCGTCGGCAATACTCATCATGGCCGACGCCAATCCGCCAAAACACGTGTGATGGGATGAGATAACACCTGAACAGGATTAGACGAGATAACAATCGGCGTGTTTACGTTCATATTTTCCTCGCCCGCCTTGATTGACCTTGAACTCTCCTCGAAGTACGCGCGGAACTGCGCAAGCGTCGGCCATGATGAATATTGCCGACGATGGAGTGACTCCTCTAACAAAATGTTCACTTGTGCCGTAGTATCGTTTTTGAAGCGGGAAGCTTAAAAAAACGCAAATTTCTTACGCAGATTGTGAAGTTATGAGTGCATTTCAGACTTTGCCGATGCGCTCATCGTGATTTTTGAGGCATTATCTATAAGAAACAACTCTTATTTTTGCTCTAGCAAAAGTTTGCAACAGGCCCATTGTTAGTGCAAATTTTTAACTGAGCAGTTATATAGGCCGACTTCTGTTAAATGTGTCCAGTGGCGTAGCGTAAATGATTGATATTTCCCCATTTGAATCCGTGGAAAAGAATCGAGTATTAAGGTGTTCGCTGCGAACACCGTGTTAATCGATCCTTTTCCATAGGTTTAAATTGCAGATCAATCGATAGATCGCAAAGCACGCCACGCCACTGAATGCGTCCGACTGGGGCTCTTCATTCCGGAGAAGCACAGGTGTTCCGTACTGCCTTGCTAAGGAAGAACGCCGTATGAACATTCTGGAGTTGCCAAATTTCCCCTAATAAAACATATATTTTTTAGGAAAGTAATGCATGTTTGTCCTTGAAATTGTCAGATACTTTAGATGGAATTGTAAACAAAATGGTCCAAAAAATTCGAGGAAAAATATTCACATTTTCCCAGTAGATACGTTTCGTATTGAAGGAAATGTGGCAACGCCTGAAAGCTCATACGGCGTTCTTCCTTAGCACGGCAGCTTACGCATCCTTCTAAAATCTGTCCAATTAAGTGAACCAGTTTGTTTATACAATGGCTAGAACGGCATCACTGCTCTGAACTCACACATTCAAGCATGAGTGAATTTCAGTTACGAGGCGTGAATGATCGATTATCGATGTATCCCAATTTGGAGCTATGATGAAGAATCGATTATTGAGGATACCTTGTTTATCGATCCTTTGTTACAGGTTTAAATGGCAGATAAATCGATATATCGCAAAGTACGCCACACCACTGGTGAATGTATGCGACGGTTGACAATCATGACTCATAATTTACAACGCACGTAGCATCGCGGGTCATACACTCTCGCTCGCTCGACAGAAGAGCGTAACTCATTTCAAAATGAGCCCTAGAGAGCATTGCGTTCTATGGGTAACGGAGCTCATCTCTGAAAGTGCTTCAGCGTTCTTGTTAGCTTAACGACGATAGCTACGTGATCAAATTCTCAAAAATCGGTAACAAGCACCTCGTCTTAACTCCCGACTATAAATTTGGTCGGGGTGTGGCTGCTTCCAAATTTCCCGTGAATTTTTATGACTCTCCTCCCGGAGGGATAATCCTGTCGCCGTGTCATCCCTTTATTTATGATTCCCTCAGATGTGAGTCCTACTTGTCAGGATTAAGTCGCGTGAAATATAGGTGAGATTTGGGGTTTTCGGCGAGGTCGATGCGGAGCCTTCGGTCGTATTAGGGGAAAGTGCCGGAAGTGCACTTCTATGTGAGCTACGCCGGTTAGCAAATCTGCCTTGTTGAGGAAAAAACGCCATATGAACATTTGAATTTTGCCAAATTTCCGAAATTTTAAAATCATTATGGAAGAATGATATGCACATTTTTCCTTGAAATTTCTAGAGCTTTTAGATTGAATAGAGGCACTGGATGCGAACAGAGCACCTCTCGGTTGCAGTGCTTCAGAGTCTCCTCCAGTGGCGTGGCGTGAATTGTGATAAATCGATTGTTTTGCCATTTAAACCTATGGTACAGAATCTATTATTAAGGTGTTTGCTGCGAACACCCTGTTTATCGATCCTTTTCTATAGGTTTAAATGGCCGATCAAATGATTTATCGCAAAGCACGCCACGCCGCTGCCTCTAAAATTTCATTCATTGTAAGGAAAACGAATGCATCCATTTCACTAAAAATTTCACCGAATATTCCTTATTATTCTACAATTTTCTATGAAAAGCATTCTGACAAAATCACCCATTAAATTCTTCTCCAAGGGATTAATTAGCAACAGAGATTCAGAAAAACTGCAATTGAGAAGTGCCGTTTTCGCATCCAGTGCCTAAATAAAGCTCTTGCTTGCGAGAGGGATTTGATATTTAAATACTGATTCCTGAGTATGACCTTGAAAGAAACACGATGTCGCCACTGGTTTTCTCTGGAATCTACTCCAAAGCTCAGAAAAAGCTTCCAAAATTGAAGCCGTAATGGAGGGGATATGCCCTCCATTTGGGCCTCAACTTTGAAAGCGTTTTTTGAGCTTGGAAATTGATTTCAGAGAGAACCGGTGGCACCATCGTGTTTCTCGCGAACTTTTACGTAAAGAATCAACAGTATAATTGCAAATTCCTCACACATGCAACATCTCAATTGTGAGCAAGTTTATGGCACGCTGCGGCACGGCGCGGCGGCGCGGTGTGCTGCCAGCTCGAAACGCGCACTGACGCCTACAAACCTAAGGGGATACTTCAAGCATTGCGCAATGCATGAAGTAGCCCCTTAGGTTTGTAGGCGTCAGTGCGCGTTATGCGCAGGCAGCAGACATTCAGGCGTTCAGAGCGACGTGCAATATATTGCACCGACTAGTTTCATAATTTCAGCTATTCATCATTTTTTTCGAATTTTGAGATCGCACTTCTGTTGTTAGGAGACCAAAGAATTCATGTACCAAATTTGACAAAGCAATTCAACGTAATAAAGGCAGCGTTTTTTTAGAGGAAAAATATCGCATTCGATACTGTTCTCGAAACTGCACTCGAATGCGATATAGGAAAAACAATGGAAAAATATAAAAAACGTCCGATTTGTGTAATCTTTATTCCCGCTTGTGACATCCATGAGCCGCGTTGTTCTGACTCTCCCTATAAAGGGACTCTAAACCTGACTTTCTGTCTCCGAGAACTCGACGGTACTTGCCAGTTTCGAATCTTCACTTAAATGGTACCAAGGGCATTTTGCACTCCCATCCTTCGGAAAAAACCGTTCGATTGTTTAATTACACGCGGAACCTCGCAGGGCGACCAGACGAGATCCCCAGACACGACCGAGAGGGGTGGGGGGGGGGGGGGTTGCACCGCGACTGGTTGGGATTGACAACACGTCCCCCGCATGAATTTCAATAAATATCTCTTCAAATATCGAGCTGCGGGGGGGGGGGGGGGGAGGGAGGGACTTGGGAAGAAATGCGCATCTCGAGCGCGTGCAAGGAAATCGAAGGGGGTGGGGGGATGGGGACAATCATCGCGGAGGACTCGCTCCTATCATGCCCGCCGTCGCGGGGCGGGCGCTTTTGTTATTAAAAATAGGAGTGTTGATATTTCATTATTGCGGGATAATTACGGGCGGGTAGCATTGTCGTCGGTGCCGAACGAAATCCCATTAGCATCCCGACCGGAGCCCCCCCCCCCCCTGCTTTCGCCCCCGCGCGTTTTTCCCTTTTTTCCCCGCGCGCCCCGCGCCGCGACAGCCCGGGCCCGGCTTACTAATGCAATTCTCTCGTCGGGAACCCTTTTCCTTCACCGAAATTCGAGCTATTTCCCGTTGGGGATGATGTGGGGGACGGGGTTGGGCGGGAGGGAGGGGGTTGTAATGAAATATGAAGGACCCAGCGTGATTGGTCGGTGTCAATGACGGCCGGCCGGCGGTCTGTGGAGAAAGGGGGGGGATATTGAGAAAGTGATTCCGGACCAGCCGGAGGAGGCGAGGATTTTTGATTCTTCCGCGCGTGGTAACGTGATTATTACACCGTTGTCGTTCCGTCGTTTTTTTTACAATTTTTGGTTGGCTCCGGTCGGACGTGGGGTTGGTCAAACTGGGTTGGGGAGGTGGAAGCTTCCGAGTTTGACCAGATGCGGATCCAGCAAGTTGGCAACACCGGATTCCCTCCATTTACGCCTATGGTAAATAATCGATTCTTGTCGGAGCACCTGGTCCCTCCAAGAATCGATATATTGCCATAGGTTTTAATGGAGAAAAACAATGTTGCCAATTTGCTGGATCCGCCAATGAGTTTGACCCAACTTTTAACCGCGGTGGCATGATTTCATGAAACGTGATATTTCTTTGAATTCATTGAAACAAATAGTTGATGACACCGTCAGAATTCCAAAGTCTCATTGCAGCCCATGTAAGTCCATACATATTAAAGAGAAACTGTTTAGACTGTCAACATATATTAAGACTACATATTCTCAAAATGAGGGAAAGAGAGACTCTGCTCTCAGAGTTCCACAATGTCAACCATCTTCATCATCACCTTTTAATTCTATGATTTGAATTCAATGAAATTAGCTTCAATCAGCACAAGCTTTGTTTTCAAAGTTAACAAAAAGTCCTTCAAATAGACTAAAGTCATTGCAGAAGACATGGGAATTCTGTCAATGAATGCCAGAAATGTAGGAATGATGGAGGGAAAGAATGGAAGTGATTGAAAAACTCATTCTCATTTCTCATAAGAAATGAACGAAAAAATTGTGAAAGAACAAACATAAGGGGGGTTAATAATTTTAACTTCCGCTGCCGCGCGCGCCGCGCTGACTGCACTGCGTTTGACGCAATGCGTGAAGTATTCATGCAGTCTTGTAGGCGTTAATATGAGTTCATGCCGACTGCCGCCGCGCCGCGCTGACGGCTTCTCCTTTCTATCTCAAGTCCTCGTCATCATTGCTTTCTGCGCCGCGCCACTCCGGGCCAAATTGCGTGTTTGGTTTCTCTTAAAACTCGACTAATTAAAGGTGTTGTCTCTTGTATCACCTAAATACGACAAAAGTAGAAATTAATACACTCTGAGGAAATAAGAGATTTTCTTGCATTTTCTTGTTTGTAGGTTCTTTCTGAATCCGATTTTTTTTTATACTTACATTTAAAAAAATTGCAAAATTTGCCGCCCCCTGAATTGACCGCCATTGGCTGCGGCCCACGTGGCTAAATCCGGCCCTGATTTTGTATGTTTTATTTCTTTCCCCAGGGAACTCTTTTGAATTATTTGTGATTTTATCATAGATTATGAGGAATGCGCTTATAAAGTTTCAAGTCTCTAACTTGTTTAGTTTCCTGCTTTAAAGATAAAATATCAGAGAAAATTAGGGAAAGTCTGATTTAGTTAGGTTGATTCTGATTAAAGGAGCGTTGTAATTTTTCATGCAAGATAGCATCTTTAAATTTAATGTGAAATATTCCATGATATTTTATGAAAATATGAAAGATATTGAAAAATATTTCTTGAAATTAAACACAAAATTAAATGAAAAGCTTTTGTTTTTGTTGAGCCTCCTCCCTGTGTGAAGCAAATTCTGAGAAAAGTTCAAGGAGTGGCTTGATTTGTTCCCCTGTAAAAAAATAAAACAGGAGTGGAGATTTTAAACACCGCAAATGAGATACGTGGTTTAAGCAAATTTCACCGTCGAAATAGGTTTGAAGTTATCAATTTAACGATACGGCGTATTGTTAAATAGAAACTTTAAGTACAATTTTCGCAAGTAAAATATATTTTTATAACTTGTGTTTTTTTTTGGTGAAAAACCATCCCTTCAAATTGTTCAAACTGGATTCTCTTTCGCTGCACGCTGCTCATATACCAGTGGCGTGGCGCGATTTGCGGTACATCGATTAATCAGCCTTTTGAACCTATGGTAAAGAATCAATAAACAGCGTGTTTGCGACGAACACCTTAATAATCGATTCTTTACCACAGCTTCAAATGAGGAAAATCGATAAACGATCAGCGATCATTCACGCAACGCCACCGCCATATACCCCTACCATTTAAGACAAAACAAGAAGTCTGCAGTCTGAAAGCGCCGTGCTTTCTAAATTAATTGACAATGCTCGATGGAAGAACCCCCCCCCCCCTCATTTCAAGCAGCAGCGTCGGGTTGGGGCACTCAAGAATTTTTTTATTAAGTCTCACGAAACCCAAGGGAGTCGTAAGCGTTTGAATATTGAATTAAAGTTGAATTGCTTCCCGACATAGATTCCGCAGAAATGATTCGAAAGCTATCACAGCCAGAAAGAAGAACCGCTGGAGACGTCGCGACAAAACCACCTAAGTCCATTCTCCGATGGGCCCCGAAAAGCATCTAATGATACGTATCACAGAGCCCATCTTAAAGTGGAGTTACGTCTTTTTTCCAGGCGACCGGCGAGAGGTGGAAGAGTCCGCGAGAATCTAAATGGAAGCTATACCAGACTTTAATTGCTCTCGATAATTTAGTCCCTTTGCTGGTAAAGCCGCATAAGTGCAGCATGGGGAGGGCTTTGCCATCCGCATAACTCGTGGTTTTCTACAGCTCGAAACAGAATGGAGTTACGTGCTTTTGTCAGCGGAGTGACGGTTTGTACTGAAGTCTCGTCTATCTTAGCCCCTACCTTAATTCTTCCTGCGAATAATACGACGTTTTAAAAGAGATTCCCTGTTCCGTTGTTTTCTTCCTGGCAGGAGCGTTCACACCGTCACCCTTTTGTGCTCCTTTTCAGGTTTTTCTATTCTTGACCATTGTTCTGTAGTTTCAATTTCATCGGACCACCAGATAGAAAAGTAATTGGACTGCATTTTGCAGTCAGGATTTAGGAAGCAGTATTTCTAGCTCCTCCATAAAAGCACCTATCTGCGTAAAGAAACTGATGGCACATTACGATGGCCAAAATGCGGTAATTTTTGTCATTCTTTAATTTTTTTGGAAAACTAATCAACTTAATTTTTATTTTTTCGTATGAATTTTGATTTTTAAAATGTCGAGAACGCATTCTTTGCGGACGGTCACAATTTTTCAAACACTTCTAAGGAACAATTCAAAACTTTGCATGAGCTCCTTTTGAAATGCTCACTCTATTGTAAAACCTACAACTCAGCCGTGCTAAGGAGGAACGCCGTATGAGCCTTCAGACGTTGCCATGTTTCCTTCGATAAAAACCGAATTTACTGGGGAAATTTTGAATATTTTTTCCAAAATGTTTAGACAATTTTTTACGCGATATACTCTAAAATACCTGAAAATTTCGAAGTAAAATGTCCATGAATGTCGTCTAAAATCCACGTTTTGTCAACGGAAATTTGGCAACTCTCGAATGTTCATACGACGTTCTTCCTTAGAACGGCAGAACTGTCGATGACTGAACACAACAGTCTGAACGAAGGCCTCCGCTGTAAGGCGTGTGGTATCATGCAACATGCGGTAACATGCAACGTGTGGTATCATGCAAGGAAAACTTCACTTTTTCGTTGACAGGCCGCTCTTTTTCTTGTTGGTGTCGTGTTATGTATCGTTTTAAAATTTATGAGTTCCCGCTTAAGTGAGTATACATTTTAAAATATTTAAAATCTCTTCAACCCTTACGTTCTCATCTTGTTTTCACCCATTTTCTAATAACTTACTTTTGATTTTCTCGGTCCTATGTACCTATTTTCCTGTTGTTACCTACACCGAAAAAAAGAGGTGTTGTAATAACATCCTGGACGTTAAAAAAATGTGCGACAACTCTTTGATGTTGTCATTACCACTCTGGCTGTTAAAGTAACATCCTAGTATGTTACTTTTACATCCTATCATACTAAGTTAACTGCCAGAGTGTCAATAGCAACATCCAAGAGTTGTCACGCATTTGTTAACACCCGTAACATCCGGGATGCTACTGCAGCATCATTTTTTTTCTGGTGCATTGCATACTAAAACGAGAATAAATTCAAATTCAAATTCAAATTTATTCAATGAAGGTTGTTCTGGCTCAAAAAGTTTCCCTTTCCGTATCAGTGCAAAAATCTCAATATTCATCATAGAGTACATAGAGTCGTAATGTAAGTGGGAGAGCTGGCGCCATGTTCTGCTCGATGAGTTCCGAGCCCGGTGTGCGTGGTCACTTTTCCGATACATATTCGATCCAAAATGGCGGTGTGGAATATGGCCGGGTCTCCGTGTATTGCAAACAATCGATTATGTATCAAAAAGGGACCCGGCGCCGCACAGGTATCTCGGAATTCGGGGCCTGGAAAATGCTTAAAAGTGGCGCCAGCACTTCCACTTGCATTACGACTCTATGAACTCTATGATATTCATCTGCGGTGTGAAAACACAACGTTTTCAGCAAACAAACGGCTCATTTTCGAGGTAAGCCAGAGAAATTCCGAGCGAGGGGGGCTGTGACTCCATTTTTAGGGGCCTAATTGAGCTCATCGTCTTAACGGATGAGCTTTAATAAAAGGGCCCGCGACCGCTGCGCCTTCCGCGAGCCACTCCTCATACACTGCCGTGCTAAGGAAAAACGCCGTATAAACCTTCAGGCGTTGCCAAATTTCCTGTAGTAAATCGCGAATATTCGGGAAAATTTATGAATATTTTTCCTCCGATTTTTCTGATAATTTTGTTCGCTATTTTACCTAAAGTTCCTGAAAATTTCAAGGGAAAATATTCAGAGCTTTCCTCAAAAATAAACATTTTATCAAAGGAAATTTGGCAACTCTCGAATGTTCATACGGCGTTCTTCCTTAGCAGGGTGGTACAGTCCTTCTGCTTTTACGAGTCAACTTACGTCGCTAATGAAACGGGCCTCCGCGAGCGCCACCCAAGTTCCCGGGATATTATTACCGCGCGGCGGCCCGCGTTTTACGAGGAAAGTAAAAAACCATGTCGGAGCGGGGAGGCGTCAAAAAGTCCGGGTCCCAGCCCCCCCCCCCCCCCCCCGCACGGTTGCCCGCGGTAAAAGTTCCAATCTGGGTTGGATTTCGTTTGCGCTCGCAATTAAATCCTTATCGCCGCGCCGCTGCCGCGACCGGCGGGAAAGGAGGGATTCGGAGTGGGTTTCACTCCGGAGTTGATTTCGCCTCCGAAAATCTGAGTGATCTGCTTTATAAGGGTTGATACGACTCCGCGCGGAGAGTTGATTTTAGTGGGCTGATTATTGAGATTTGAGTCAAAATCACCCGTAGTTTGCTCGAAACATGACGAAATGTATTATTTGAATGTTTATTTGTTGTTTAGCGCACCGCTGTTGCGACCAGCGGGGAAGGAGGGATTCGGAGTGAGTTTCACTGCGGAGTTGATTTCGCCTCCGAAGATCCGAGTGATCTGCTTTATAAGGGTGGATACAACTCCGCGCGGAGAGTTTATCTCAGCAGGCTGGTTATTGAAATTAGAGTGCCTGTATGGGGAGAGTACGCTCATATGAATACTTCAAAATCACCGGTAATTTGCTCGAACAATGACGAAATGTATTACTTGAATGTTTATTTGTCGTTTAGCGCACCGCTGTTGCGACCAGCGGGAAAGGAGGAATTCGGAGTGAATTTCACTCCGGAGTTGATTTCGGAGTTGAAAATCGGAATGATCTGCTTTATAAGGGTGGATACAACTCCGCGCGGAGAGTTGATTTCAGGGGGCTGGTTATTGAAATTAGAGGGCCAATACTGCCGTGCAACGCAAAAACCCCGTAAACGCCATTTCACATTTTTTGGAGACAACGTATCATAGCAGAAAAATATGAGTACCTTGGAACAATGTTCTTACAGAATTCTTTTGCAAATTTTGTCAAGAACATAAACTGAAAATTTGAGGTGCATGGGTAAAACAGTTTTTATTTTACAAAGTGTTAAGTTCCAAAAAACGCGGGAAAATCTTGATGGATTTACGGCGTTCTTGCTTAGCACGGCAGAATATATGGGGAGAGTACAATGATATGAACACTTCAAAATCATCCGTAATTTGCTCGAAATATGACTAAATATATTATTTGCATGTTTTATTGAAGTATGTTTGTCTTCTCTTTGTTTGAAAAAAAAAGATAACGAATGAGTCGGAACGTTAAAAATAATAATCGGATAATAATAATGATCGACAATCAATCGGCATCGACAATCAATCCAGCAGGTTGATTATTGAAATTGATGATAGAAAAAGGGACAAATGAAGACGACACACTGAAAATAAAGCGAGCCTTTTGGTGTAGGCGGGTGGTTGCAGTACTACTGACACAGGAGATAAGTAATTAGAGACTAACGAACGGCAAGCCGCGAGAAACCCTATAGTTATAGTCCATAATTTTGCCCCTTTAGTCCATGACAACTACTCTGATAAAAATATTTGTGTTCTTGCGTTACTTTTGGTTAATATTGGAAGTGAAACACAAGCCAACACAAATTTTGTGTTGATTTTGGTGCAGTTAGCGGTGAAATTAGCGCAGAGAACACTGTAGAGACTGGGAAAATGTATTCCTCTGCAGCCTTATTGTTGAAATTTAGTACCAATGTTCGTCGAGTAGACATCGATGAAATAGGCTAAAAGGCAGAGGGTAATTGCTCGGCTACGTCTTATCGCTGCTTTATCGTGCCTTTGTCAGGTGGAATGGGCGACATACTGTCGGAAACCTAAGAGGTGCCGTTAGCTTGTCGTGAGTCCTACCCGACATAGGCACGACAAAGCAGCGATAAGACATAGCCGACTAATCACGCTCCGCCTTTTCACCTATGTCATCTATATCTACCCGAAATTTACCGAAAATTTCAACAATCAGGCTGCTGATTGCGGCGTTGGTATTCACAACTCGGTTTTTGTTTAATTTCTTGCAGAAAATTAGCTGACATTCTGCCATGCTAAGGAAAAACGCCGTATGAACCTTCAGGCGTTGCCAAATTTCGATTGATATAACACGAAACCTGGTAAACTTATGAATATTCTTCTTCCAATTTTTCAGATATTATTGTTCACAATTTCACCTAAAGTTCCTGAAAATTTCAAGAAAAAATATTCATAGCTTTCCTCAAAAATAAACATTTTATCGAAGGAAATTTGGCAACTCTCGAATGTTCATACGGCGTTCTTCCTTAGCACGGCAGTATAGATAACACGGCTCACGTGGAAGTTGGGATGCACCTTTGAATCAGAGACGCGACGATTTGTTCCTGAAAAATACCGCTGGGAAACAGCGTGGCAATCCTGGTCTTGAGATCGTATTTCTCTCAGGGGTGGCGAGTGTTTAAAGTTCCTTAGAATGACGCGTTTATACGGCGCTGGTGTCGTTGTATTTGGTTTTTCCTCCTGAATATTGCTTGTTTGTAATTTTCTTTCCGCTTCCTTCCTTTTTCCCACCGTGGAGACCTCCTTCTTCCGCTCGGTTTTTGTCCATGTGACCGTGCTTTCTGTGTCTTTTTCAAGATTTGCTGACATTCAAGAAGTACTTTGATACGACCCCATGACCAAAACTCACTAAAGGGACTTAGTCACCGAACGGTGCTAAATCTTCAGGGGACCCCGCGAAACAAAGCTTTCAGAGGAACTTTCTAAAGTTGCAGTAGGATGCTCGTTGCATACCCTCTTGAAAAATAGAGGAGGTCAATCTTACGGATGGATGATTTCTATTCGCCAACTGGCAATTTTGATTCTTTTCAATCGGAACCTTTGTTTCCGGCCATTTCAACCAGAATTACGATTGACCATCATTCCGGTAGTTCTGATTAGTTCTGCTTTAACATAAGAATGAAATACCTTTAGATATCGGAAGATCCGAGGAAGAAAAAGAAAAAGGGGAAAAGAGGATGAGGAAGGAGATAAAAAAGAGGCACAGGAGAAGAAGCAATGAGAAGGAATGATGAAGAGAAATAGAGAGGAAGGAAGAAGAGGAAGAAAGGGGAGAAAAACAGGAAGGAGTAAAAAGGAAATGGAGACAGAAAAAAAAATGTAAGAGTAATGTGAAAGTAATGATGAAGAGAAATAGGGAGGAAGGAAAATGAGGAAGAAAAATGGAGAAAAACAGGGAGGAGTAGAAAGGAGATAGATTTGGAAAGAGAAATGGTGATGAAGAGAATCAGGGAGAAATGGGAACTTTGTGTATGCGGAATTTTTCACGTGAACGCACGGTTTCGGTGTTCTAGCAGGTTTTTAGAACGAAATGGAGGTCTAATCTTAAAAAAATCACAACTTCAACATAGAATTGATCTTCGGCACCAGTACAAATGGATAAAATTAATCCACATTTTGGCAAGATGTATTTCTTATCAAGTGCCACCGATTGCCACCGGGGGACAGTGTTATAGGACATTTCGTTAACGATTTTTTGTCCGCGCACCTGTTTTTTCTAGTAATTTACGTCCACGCGTTTTTTCGGCACGGGTGGTTTGGTCCACGTGCCAGTGTTGAGACCCAAAGTTAATTGACCCACATGTAAATACAAACGACAATATTGCTCACGACGTTTTTGGATGAAAATGTATAATGTCTTGGAAGAATGAGGGTTTGCTTGTTTTTTTGTTTTGTCTGTTTGGTCCAACGGAGGATAATATATAGTTGAGAGTTTTGGTAAAAATCGGGGAGCGTCAATTCCATGAGACAAAATTCACTAAAACTCTCTACACCTCTTTGGTGTAACAGGACTTAATTATCTTTCAAGAAATTCCCACCTTGTTATACCTGAACCGGATAAACCTCTATATTTGCTTCAGCTAAAGGCTCTTAGATTTTTCCTGTGTACGATAAGTATCTTGATTTATTTTGCGAGGAAAGATCTGTACTTTTAAAGGATGCCTGTCATTCTTAATACATTCAATTTCGTATAATATTGTGCAACACCTCTGTTGTGAAATAATTGCTTGAGGCGCCGCCACACGGCGGGCGGGCGGCCAGCGCAAAACGCGCATTGGCGCCTACAAACCTAAGTGGATACTTCAAGCATTGCGCAATGCGTGAAGTATCGACTTAGGTTTGTAGGCGCCAATGCGCGTTTCGCGCTGGCAGCACGCCGCTCCGTTCTGTTAGGCTTTAATGTTTATACTCGCATAGTCAACGTTTTTTAACTCATGATTTTGAAATGTTAGCACACTCTGCATTGATTATTCTCATTTAAATTGATGGGAAAAAAATATATATCAATTTATCAAAGGAGAATAATAGTATAATGTGTGTTTTTAAATATTGGTGGTTCCGTGTCAAATGTAATGATTTCTAAAGCACTTTACTTTTTTCTTTTACATTTTGTTTAGAAAATGAGCAACCATAACAACACCTCCTTCTCTCTCAATTTCTCATTTCCATATTGTCAATATAATTTTACATACCGACTAAAATATAACGCTGGGACGAAGTCACTGTTGCTTATTTTACGTGTGGGCGTAAACTACGGGACAAAAAAGTTGCGCGGACAAAAAATCGTTGACAAAATGTCCTGAAACCGGGGACAGTGATATTTCCAACTTTCATTTTTTTTTTTTTGACGCACCTTAGAGGGACTCCCATCCTGATACAGATCCTGATGATGTTATGATGGAAGGGATCGTCACAATAGCATCATCAAAAGCGTAATTTTTACACGGCTTGAGTAAACTTTAACGTAATAACTTCGGAAGTAGATAATCGCAAGGCATATTACAATTATTTGCCCTCACACAAAGTTCGACTTACACAAAAAAATTTACGGCGCACATCGGAAATTTTAAGGTAAGTTGTACCCGCCTGAAAGTTTGTCAAAACCATAGAGTTATTAATTTCATTTCTTGTATTTTATTGTAGTGTCAAATCATTGCAATCCCTCGCTCGTACGGATAAAATTATCTATTACCAAACTTATTCTGTTGAATTTTACTCAAGGCTTATAAAAATAGTCTTTTTTAAAGATGATATTTTAAAAGACCCCTTAATCCTAATTTAAGCCATACTTATAGAGTCTTTAAGAGGAGATAAGTTGTTCAAACGACTGGGAATACGGTCTCATTGTAAAGTAGGTTATCTTGACGACGGTAGAACTTTTTCGAGTGCTTACGAAAAGTCCCCCACGAAGCAAAGAATAAACTTTCAGATTTCATGGTAATTAAACAGCTTCTCGAGCTAAAGTTTTCCTCCAGAGCGCGATTTCATTGCATACACGTAAAGAGTCAAAAATTCTTACACCCGTTAAAACTTGTACAGAATGATCATAAACTGTTAGCTATGACGGTAAAATAGAAATGTGTGATAACCTCGCATTCTTGACTTTTTCGAAGCAGCGTTGCCAAATAAATTTTATTTACTTAACTTGTCGAGTCGAGCGTCCTATTTTGTAATGAAATTTATTATTTTTCAGGGGTGCGAAAATGCTGGAGCACACGCCCATCTGGGCTCGTGAAAATGTGGAAAAGCCCCCAAAATGTGGAGGAAGGAAAAATGTTGACGGTTCATTAGTTGAAATTCAACAAAAAACAGGAGAGAAGGTCATCATTTTTTTTTTTTTCAATTGGTAGGAAATAAGGGAAACCGATGAGAAAAATGTGGAGAGTCGGCGGGCAGGCGCGTAGAATGTAGAATCTTGGAATATTCTGCACCCCTGTTATTTTCTACTGAAATATGACCATCCAAGGGAGGAGCAATTCTAGCGTCAAAAACTCAAAATTCAACACCGAAAAAAAGTGAAGTTGATTTAACATTCTGGATGTAAAAAAAGGGTGCGAGTACTTATAAAATGCTGAATTACCCCAGCTGTTAGTTTTACATCCTGCCATCGCTGAATTAACTGCTATAGTGGGTAATTCAGCATTTTTTGAGTTCTCGCAAACTTTTTTTACATCCAGAATGTTAAATCAACTTCACTATTTTCTATCGGTGAAGTATTTGCAACGTTGCGGTAAAATTGTATTTTGGGGGATACTATTTCGTTCCTTTGAGAATGCCCTCTTTTCAAAGGACTTAAAACTTTCAACCTTACGCGTTCTCAAAGATAAGAGAAAAGGGAATGAAGAGGAACATGCAGAGGAAGAAGAAAATGAAAAATAAAAAGTGAGAGAAGGCAAAAAGATGGAGAAAAACAAGAAGAACATGTTTATGGTGAGAAGAACCTGAGAAAGATTCGGAGATATTATTTGGTTCACACACACATAAGAGCCTCTTTTACAGCGTTTTAAGGAGCTTTGCGACATTTAGCCGCTATAGTATCCATCTTCTTATGTATGAGGGGCTATACTTGGAGGACAAAGCGTAAAAGTGCAGTCTTTGAAAAAATTGAGATATTGGAGATTACATAGAGTCTAGTCTTGATGCACAGTCTATGAAAAGTTCGATCCCAAATTCCAATTTTTATGCATCAAAAAGTCAGCTTGAACTTCCTCTCTGCCATAGGTATCCATGTAATTTCGAAACTTCAAACACGCATTTCTCGAAATGGTAAAAACTGCACTTATGCGCCCTGTCCTCCAAGTCCCTCATTTCATCTTTCTGAGAGTTTGCACTCTCTCATTCCTCCTCCTATCGCTATCATTTTACTGGGTGGTGTTTCTTTTCCCAAGAGGAACCCAACCAGGCATCTTCTGTGGCAGCCTTCCTTCCGTCATCCTGTTAATATGACCGTACCAGACAAGTTATTTGGTCATGACGTCGAATAAAGTGTCATTATCGACTTCAATGCAATGAAGCTCTCTTTCATTACAGTCCCGATCTCTTCAAAAAATTCCTACAGACCTCATACCCACACCCGCACTTCCGTTGCTCTTAACATACCTTGTCTCCTCTGCTATCTGTCTTGCAGTTCTTGCACTCATTAAATCCCGTGAGCGAGGTCCAAATTTGATTTCTAGCTATTAATATTGAACTATTAAAGCCTGCTCTTTGATTTTACATCTAAGAGAGATAACACTACAACTTGTAAGTGTCAGAATGTAACATATTAGCCATGGTATTAAAATAATCGCGTTCATGGCGAACTTGATTTTAGCAACGCAACGTGGTGTTTCTTTTCCTGAAACACCGCTGAAAATAAACCTTAAGCAATGTCAAAAATCAAGGCAAAAGTTTGTTTCAGGGATCAGCAACACTAATGGTGGCTAAAAAGCAACATGATGAGCTGATAAAGTCAGTTCAAACGGGTCAAATCTCACTAAATTTACCACATTGCACCGCTTGTGATGTAGGAGTATGGATACAACTATTCGTGCTCTTAGGTAATGCGTGTTGCGTACCCAAAGTTGAAGGAGAACTGATCGCGCGAAACGCCGCTCGCTGACTGCGACCGGTTTTTTTTTCGGTTTTTCATAGGTTTGAATGGGAGATCAATCGATTCATCAAAAAGCATGCCACGTCAGTGGCAGACTTCCTGCCATACTTTATTTTTTAAAAGGAAAACTACTCAACGGCAATTCTTTAAAAGTGCCGTGATTTTTTTCTCTGTGCGAAGGAAATTCTGCATAGACATCAAGGAATGATGTCAATTTTTTTCCTTTAAAAACGTAACATAGAGGCGGAGATTTTCAGACACCGCAAACTATTTATGTGATTGCCAACTTACACCGTCAATACGTCGATTGAAACCGCACCCGCTTTCACCGATAAGATCCTTCTATATCCCTTTATCGTCCTCTTTGTCCATAGCTTTGTCTATCAATTTCAACAATCGGCATCGTCCATTTGCAATTAATACATCGAGCGTATGCACCTATGACCTAAGATTCCACCCTAATGCTTTAAACGTGTTGGAAAAATTGCGAAGATGCAAACCTCACGCCGATGTTAAGGCATGAAGATGAGCTTGTCTGCAAGTAAAAAGATTTTCAGAATACACAGACACGCCACGTCACACAGTGGATCGCATCTGTCACAGAGATCGGACGAGACGTATTTTAACTAAAACTGCATATCTTGATGTTTAGTTCGTCACTTTTTAAATTTTTAAGGGGTGCTTCTAAAAGAAAATTTCACGGGGAAACTAATGAAATCACTTTTGAATCCTCAAAATTTCATACACGGAAAAAAAAACACAAGATTACTGTTTCTAGGCCTCTCGAATGCATCCCAAAAAGTTTCAAAGAATTTTGTGAAATTTTCCATCTCTGATTCTAGTGCAAAAAGGTCGGATGGATCGACTCTTCCTACGAAACGTTTACCTGTGCCGTGGTACCTTTTTTGAAGCGAGAAGTTTAACAAAACGCATGTCTCTTGCGGACACAGATTGTGAAGGAGAGAAATTCAGACTTCCTCGATGCGCTCATCATGATTTTCGAGCCATGCACTTTCTTTGAAAAACAACTCTTCTTTGTGCTCTAGCTGTAGTTTGCTATACAATGGAAAAAAAAAACCACATTGGATCAAGAGTCCAGACTCTTAAAAACATCGACAAGAAAAAATACTCTTGATTCAATCAGATTTAAGCATAAAATCAAGAACCGAGCCTCTTAATTTGAGCGGATTTCCGTTTGATTTAAGCTTAAATCTGCTTGAATCAAGAGTCCCTTTTCTGGTCAATGTTTTCAGGAGTCTGGACTCCAGATCCAATGTGTTTCTTTTTCCAGCGTACAAATGGAATTATATAAGATTTTCAAGTTTCCAAATTTTGTCCGATCTCTCCCACTGACTCGTTTCACCGTGCGGCAGAATAAGCGGAGAGCGACAACGCGGGAAGATACTCAAAGACCGTGCCGTTATGCATGCTCAACATCGTGTAGGGGCTCATAGACGTTAAGACGATGCAGAGACGAAGCGTGCGGCTTCTATTAATAAAATGATATCCCCGCCAGCGACGTGTCTTTGATGTACGCGTGAGGGAGTAACTCGTGAATTTTAATGGAAAAACTTATTGTTTGATGGAAAAGGAAAAGACTTAATATATTTCCGCTCCCATTTCAGATCAACGGGCTGCGTTGCGCGTTCCATGCGTTGGGAAAACCACTGTCACCGGTTATTCGGATCGAAGAAAATCGATTGGTTTAAAATAAATAAGGTGATTCGATGGACGCCATATTATGTGTCAGAACGGCATGCGATATATCGCTTCAATCGGTTCCATTTTTTCAGCTACTCGTCATTTTTCTCCAATTTTGAGATTGCAATTCTGTTGTCAGGAGACTAAAGCACTCACTTACTAATTTTAACAAAGAAATTCAACGTAACAAAGGCGTGGTTTTTTTAGAGAGAAAATATCGTATTCGAGTGCAGTTTCGATATCAGTATCGAATGCGACGTTTTCTCTCTAAAAAAACCACGCCTTTATTACGTTGAATTTCTTTGTTTAAATTGGTGAGTGAGTGCTTTAGTCTCCTGACAACAGAATTGCGATCTCAAAATTGGAGGAAAATGACGAGTAGCTGAAAAAATGGAACCAATCGATGCGATATATCGCATGCCGTTCTGACACAAAATATGGCGTCCATCGAATCACCTTAAACCATGTTTAAAAAATCTAGCTATTAATCAAATTGATTTAATCCAAACTAGCCTCATTGATTTTATAACCTAAAAATCTTAGTCTTTAACCTTTAAAAATGGATTTTTTTTTCAGGAAGAAATTTTATCTAAGTACAACAACACCACTACATGTATTTTCTTTTGTCTATATCTACATGATTTAAGACTAAACTTACAGAGTAACGTTAGTTGATAAAGTCATTATTTAAAAGCAGGAATCTAAAATTCTCTGTCTTCTTTTTTAGAAATATTAAAACATAAGTTTTTAGTTGAATTATTTAACATTCTTCCTTTCGCACTCCATTCACATTCTCATTCATTCCTAAAATAGATGAACACTGAAGCAATTGTTTGTGTATACAATTACTGGCTAAATATCAGTCGGAAATTAAACAGCTTGTATTAATTCTTGTTGTACGTCCCATACTAACACAAGATTTTGGTTAATTTTTCTCAATGGTTTCACGGTGTAGGTGTAATCAGAGTGTAATTCAATGTAATTGAACTTGACGCGGCAGCCTCGGAAGAAGGCCCGGGGAAGAATCCGGTGGTGAGGAAGATGAATTGCGGCGGCTCCTTGCAGCATGATCCACCCGCACTCGCCCTGCCCCTCGTGAAAGCAAACTGATGTTCGTCGGGAAAAATGAACGAGTGGAGAAGTAAATAAATATGTAGGTGTATGACCGAATGAATCATGAATACTCAAATAAATGCGAGTATCTTTCCCCGCCTCGCGATCCCGGGCTTTCTCTCCCGTTTTAAGAGCACGTCTCACGCGGACCGGGGGGGGGGGGGGTGGTTGGTGGTGGTGAAAAAGTTCTTGAGGGATGTACTCGTCGCTCAGCGTGATTTGATCCGAGTGGACTGTTTGCTGAGGTGGAACTTGACTCTAGAACTCGACTTTTTCTTCGAAAATTGAATTTTTACCAGGACATGACTGCATTGGCGGATCCAGCAATTTGGCAACACCAGATTTCCTCCATTTAAACCTATGGAAAAGTATCGATTCTTGGAGGGGCCAGGTGCTCCGACGAGAATCGATAATTTAGCATAGGTCTAAATGGAGGAAATCTGTTGTTGCCAAAAATGCTGGATCCGCCTCTGTGTGACTGGGCATTTTTAAATGATAATTTCACGGATTTTTTCTCTGATCCCATGCAAAAATCAGACAGTTTTTTTTTTTTTTTTTTTTTTTTTAATAAAAGCTGCTCTGGTACACTCTTTTAAAAAAATTGGATCGTTTGAGTCAATTTGACAACCTTGGAACAGAGTTACGTCCCCTCGTGCGGAAAACGACGAATTGGACTGCATTTTGAAATTTGGAACTATAAATTCTGGCTCTTCTGGAAAAACACTTATGTGCATAGGGAAACTAATTGACACATACGTTGTTTCTAAACCGGGCTAGAATTTATGGTTCCAAATTTCAAAATGTAGTCCGATTATTGTATGATCAGTTTTGAACAAAAAAACATACGTGCAGTGCTGTCGTGCTAAGGGAGAACGCCGCATGAACATTCGAGAGTTGCCAAAATTCCTTCAAAAATTTTTATTTTTTAGGAAAGGTATGAATATTTTTTCTTGAAATTTTCAGGAACTTTAGGTGACATTGCGAACAAAATTATCGGAAAAATTGGAAGGAAAATATTCATAAGTGTACCAGGAAATTCGTGTTTTATCTCAGTAGAAGTTTGCACTTATTCCACAGCTGGTTTTTCAAGAGGCTATACTTTTTAAGCGTCTGTCCGCTGTATTAAGGACTCAAAGTCATTGGATGCTGTACGCCCTGAGTTGGGATAAATTAGAACAGTTCTTTGGCTGAAAAAATAATATCAGTTACTGGTACCACACGCAACCAAGGTTTTGCGATAGCAAAGAGTTTTTTCCGTCGCACACTCACGTACTGAGTTCTTAAACCAAACTGACAAAAATCTCTTCAGTAAAAAATATGTATACTCATCTTTGTGCAGTTTTTTTAATATTTTTCGCGTAGATTAAATATTGATGAGCGTTGAACTACTGGATAAATTACATCGACATGGAAGATACTGATACTGAGTCAAAACTTATCGCCTAGGAAAATGATTGAGAACCTTCACAGAGCTATGAGCTGTTGATGAGATTATTCGTTTTACAGCTTCGGTGATTCAATCGTATTGCATTACTTTTTGGCTGTATGGAGTTCTTTTAAATTGCATTTAGCAGAGGCAGACAAGAGAAAAAACACGAAGTAATGCAGTGCTTCAGTCTTTGTTGCCTATCCTACAATTAGAAGGCGATTTATGGTTCAAATGGACCACATTTTGCAAAAAGGAACCACTATTTCTAGCTCATTTTAGAAGCAGCATATATGTCATTGGTTTCCCTATACAAGAAGGTGCTTTTATGGAAGAGCCAGAGATAGTGGCTCCTTATTGCAAAATGTAATCCAAATATTTATTCGATACTTTAATTGCGAACGGTGCCCTATCTTTATGCTTACTAGGGGAATAAACGATGCCATCCTCAGCAATGACCATACGTAGGCTACTATATTCGTAAAAAAAGACCAATTTTTATTTTATATGTTTATATTTATTCAATATTTAAATTAATATTTCGTTCATATTTTTACAAAATGGATTACAAGGCAACGAGTCATAGATTCTACTGAGATGAAGCGGCTTTCATCCTAAGAGTCCACCTCTACATCAAGACAAACTCTCCATGCAAAGATAGGGAGAAAATACATGGACAGGGCTGCCACTTTATTTGAGGACTCTAAAACTGAAAACACGGCATCACTGCTAATGTATTTGCCCCCTATCTTTGCATAGAGAGTTTGTCTTGATGCAGAGGTGGACTCTTAGGATAGCGTGGGATATCCCCTCCATTTTGGCCTCAACTTGAGAGCTTTTTTTGAGCTTGGGAGTTGATTTCAGAGAAAACCAGTGGCCCCATCGTGTTTCTCGCGAACTTTTGCATAAGAATCAATGATCAAATCGCAATTCTTTACACATGCAACATCTCCATTATTAAAGTATCCGGGCCACCAGCTCAGGACACCCTGTACAATATGACGGTCTCGTGACGGTCGCGAAATCTTCCCCGAGGTGGCGCCACTATCGATCGGCATGCAGCAATCTAATCAGACAAACCGTTAATAGTCTGGGTACAATAAAGGGCACGTAACGACAGGAACGGGGGGACGAAGGGGGCCGCAGGGACTAATGCGCATTACAATTAGGATGCATTCAGGGACGCCCAGGGTTGTCAGCGGATAAAAGCGATCGGGCCTGCTTGATTAAAATTTCGGGGCCTTTAATTTGCTTGTTTTCGCAGTTCGCGACGTTTATCTGTCCCTGTTCTGTCCCTTTGGCCCGTCCCTGGCGTGGCAGACTGGGATCGGGTGATTATAGACCGTCAGCCAGTGGCGAGGGGTGAATGATCGATTATCGATATCTCCCCATTTGACACTATCGTAAAGAATCGATTATTAAGGTGTTCTTTACAAACACCCTGTTAATCGATAGTTTTTAATGGGTTTGAATGGCAGATCAATCGATTTATCGCAAAGCACGCCACGCCACCGCCGTTAACCATGCTCATTAAATTGTAACCTCGAGGATATCGATCCAGAAACCGGTGAATTTGGTCTCGAAGTCGGCCAATTCAAGTCCTGAATTAATGGGAGCTTAATCTGCCGTGCTATGAAAAAGGGCCGTATGAACTTTCATGCGTTGCAAAATTTCTTTTGTTAAAACACAAACTTCCTGCTAAACCTATGAATAGTTTTCCTCTAATTTTGCAGATAATTTTTCTCACAATTTCAACATAAGTTCCTGGAAATTTCGTGGAAAAATATTCATAACTTTCTTCAACAATAAACATTTTATCGAAGGAAATCTGGCAACTCTCTAATGTTCATACGGCGTTTTTCCTCAGCACGGCAGTAAGGAAGACGCACCCCGATCGACAGTGGGAATTTGTAAGTTGGCAAAACTGGTATTCCTCCATTTAAATCCATAGAAAATATCGATTCTAAGTGAGGCAGGCTACCTCACCAAGAATCGATAGTCTTACACACATGTATATGGGGAAGAGAGGGAGGGTACAGCGTTGCCAACCCTCAAGAATCGCGAGAAGAAAAATCGGGGAGGTTTTCGAGAAATTACTTTCATTATCTTTCCAAAGAAAAAGTAAAGTACGACAGGAAGTCTGCCACGTCAGGAACTGAAATTCCTGGTTTCGCACTTTGGTCGGCGACACATGACGGTCGTAACTTGTAGCCCCTTGTCGATCGTGCGCACCTTGCTGATGTATACCCGGAAAATTGAAGGGGCTTTGGTATTTAGAAGATAAAGGGTTCCAATTATCAAACAGTATGATGAAAAATAGAAAATGAGGGGCATTTGCTAAATTCACCGAACTTCGTCTTGAATTTCCATGCTATTGTACATTTTACAAAACCTTTTTGCGAATTCACATCTCAGAAATTGATTCAATGAAGCGGGTTTTAATACCAGCGATATGATTATATTAGAATAATAAAATTATAATTTTTTTTTTTTTTTTTTTTTTTTTTTTTTTTTTTTTTTTTATGAAGGAGTCGGGGAGAGAAGGAGTCCAAAAATTATTTCCAATCCCTATAGTCGTCGAGTCGTTCAATAATTTGAAATCCGGAATCGTATTCCTCATGCTGAGGAAGAATGCCGCATCCGCCTTCAAATGTTGCCTGATTTCTTTCGATGAAATTTGTTTTTTTAACGAATGCTGTACTTGTTGTTCCTTTATAATTTCAGATACCTAGGGAGAAAAATGCGAATTTAATTCGCTGAAAAATTAGAGGAAAAATATTCACACGTTTTCCCGGAAATGTGCATTTTATGAAACAAAGTTTGACAACGCCCCAAGGCTCGTACATCGTTCTTCCCCTGCATGACAGAACACTTCTACGAAAGCTCTGTTATGATCTGAGAAGACGTGTATTACAGAGAAACATCTGGCGCTCTCTCGCGAGAGTCTTTGATACTTTGAATTTTATTGACAGTTTAGTTCTGAATAAAAAGCGCTAGGTAGCATCACATTACCATGCGACAGTTCTGTAAGTCTAAAAGATTTCAGAGAGCTCAGGGCGTGCACATGCTGTCGTCTAAATAATTTACAATAATACAATTATTATATTTTAAATCCTTTGGTACCAATGGCATCAAGCAAATCAGGTGGTGTTAAAACCTAGCAAGTCCAACAAATTGAAAAATTAGTTTTTTCGAAAAACCCTTTTTTGGGGGGACTTTCATCGGTTGCGAGAAGATCACGCTCAAACTCTGGGAATTGAATGTGTCGTTTAAACCAAAAATCATGTCTAGTTAATTAAGCCATATAATTAGTCATGACGTACTCCACGTCCACACAACCGTGCGTGCATCGCGGAGCTCTTTACCGATGACAAAAACCACCTTTTAGGGTCAACACATGCAGTAATTTTAACATGTCTAAAGATAAAATGGCAACGACTTCAGCACAAATGAAGCGGCTCTGTCTGAACTGAACCGATCGCTTGTCCGTAGGCTTCAGGGTTAAAATTAATTTAAGAGAAAAACACAAAAAATATTATAAATTGATCCTCTCCGAATCTTATCGCTCCGAAATTTAAAGCATATTTAGTTTTGGTCTAACACATTACTTCCTAATCTGAGATGTAAAACAGGCCAATTGATACAGTCTTGTTTGTTTCTTTTGTTGTTTTTTTTTTGCATTTTTTCATTTTTACTCAGAGCCCCTAAGTCCTTTTGAGAATGACCGATTCAGTTGGTCATAAGTCACTTCAAACGCTCTTAGGAATAGTCAATGACACTGGCAGTGTTTTTCTCATGCTTAGCTCATTAAGTTAACGTTCATTAGAGGAAAAGAATGTTTGTTGAAAAGAGAATTCTCAGCTAATTTGTCTTTTTGAACATGTTAGATGTTAATATCTCCTGGCTCATGGTTTCATGATTTTTCGAAAACCATATTTCCGCAGCTTCTCGCGATTTTTACCTATTTCCCTAGTTCTCCTACTTCTACCGAATTTTCATTTTTTTCTTTTCTTTTTTTTTTTCATTTTTAAACCCTATATTTGTGATTTGAGGTGGGTAAAGTGATCCTTGTACGCAAAAAATACAGTTTAATCGCAAAGAATAAAATTAATGTAAAATATTTTATTCTTGTCAGCGCCAATAATGAAAAGTCATCGCAAATCATAAGTCTATCCGTCAATCCGTTGTGCTAAGAAAATATTGCATAATAGAATTAAATTTTGCAATTTAGGGAACCTCTATTTTTAACCTATTTAAAAAGCACCTATTTGCATAGGGAAAACAGTTGAACATACGTTTTGCCTCAAATGAGCTGCAGAGGTAGTGGTTTCTAATTACGAAATGTGGTCCAATTATGCTTGCATTATAATAACACTTCATGGCACGCTGGATTAAGCCTATGAGCACGCCCTTTTATCTTCTCTGATGGTAGATTTTTTCCAACAAGTTAAGCAGTCCTCGCTCATAATAACAGTGCTTAGCGAGATAAAATTGATAATTTGCGAAGCGAATAGGCCGAATCCAGTTATAGGACGAAACAGTACTCGAGTCACAAGACGTCGACCCTTCTCTTGGCATTAAGTTGAATTGGACTGCATTTTGCAATTTGGAGCTATAAATTCTGGCTCATCTGAGAAAAACGCTTACGTGCATAGGGAAACTAATGGCACAAACGTTGTTTTTAAACCGGGCCAGAATTTATAGTTCCAAATTGCAAAATGCAGTCCAATTGTACTTGGTCCTTTTCAGTTCTTACTTGTTGATGTATGTATATATAACACAAATTCGTTGTTGGATTTGAATTGACAACTAGACATGGTGCAAATTCTAGCATCATGAAATATGTATTCGAATTGAAAGTTCACGTAAAATACGATTTGTGCAACGGAACTTATTAAACGAAACTCCTAAATTATGCAAGGTTTCAAAATTTCTTCGTGCAATTTCTCCAACTTGCTCAAACCATCCTCCAAACTCTAGACTTAAAATACGATCAATGCACAACTGGACAATGTGTGAATTTAAGGATTATGATATGTGTTTTCTTATCAAAATATCCCTTTAAACACAATCAGTGAAACGAGAATGACTGAGAGTAACTGCTGACAAAGATAATAATCTGGCTTTCGATGCATTTTAAAAAACAAAACAAAACATCATTTTGATGGGATTGAATGATGAGATTTGGGTGACGTTTCCCAAACTTCGAATTGTTTGCAAAACAAAATTCTCAACACGTTGTTGACCGCCAACCTAGTAGGTAAGTCGACCATAATTGAATGTTGGGGTCGCTGAAGCTAAAACTTCCACTATTGTCAACGTATCAATGAAGGGAGGGTCTCTTTTCTCTGAATACAGTGTAGTGATTTATGAAAACTCCTATTTTCTATGTGAGCGGCAAATTCAAATGCTCCGTAACCTGTGCTAAATAAAAAAGTTAATATCCTGATTCGGAGTTAATTTTAGAAATTACCGTTGCGTGAATCGTGTTCCACGCGAAATTTTAAAGAGGAGACATATGTGAGAATGCTCAATTGTGTATCTTGGCTGGTGGTCCACCGAATTCAGCCAAAAAGAAAAGAGACAACTCCTTTTTTTGTTGTGGCAAAAGTTTGCAACACCACCATTCCACAGGGTGATCCATAAATCCCGTACCACCTGTTGAACATCTAGGTCTCTTGTTTTCTTTAGGGATGGCCCCTCTCAAATTTTGGGGGTTCCCAAAAGTTGATTACTTTTAACTGGGAACACTCACAAAATTTCAAATCTATCACAATTTGTTCAAAAGTTACAAGGGTGATGCCGGATGCTGATGAGGCAGGGCTTTTAGATCACCTTGTACAAAGGAGAATATTGATCGGGTCGCAAATCCCGGACTTTTGCAAGAGCTCCGCGACATTCGACCTGTCCGTTCCGATCAGGAAAAATTCAATAATTCCGAACATCCATAATCCTCACACTACTGCCGTGCTAAGGAAAAACGCCGTATGAACCTTCAGGCGTTGCCAAATTTCCTTTAAGAAAACACGACTTTCTCGGTAAAACTATGAATATTTCTCTTCCAATTGGACGTATTTCTACCAAACAGACCTATGTGCAATATGCATGTGAGAAATATGGGGTGTGCTCTAGAAAGCTGCATAAGAAGCAATGTAAAAGTGGGCGTGATTCCTTTTGAAGAATTGGAAAAGCGGGATTTTACATTCTATCAAACAGACCTATGTGCCAACTGAATGCGGAACTCATGAGCCGCGGGCATGGCAAGAGAGCGTTGTGGACAGGGCTCATGAGTTAAAGAGTCCCGCCAACGACCCTCCCGTCGTTCCGGAGCTCGTTCGTTGCCGCTGACGTCACTGGCGCTTTATTATTCTCATTCACTCTTACGCAAAGAGAACTAACGAGCACACCCCACATTTCTCACCTCCACATGGGTCTGTTTGGTAGAAATACGTCCAATTTTCAGATAATTTTGTTCGCAATTTCACTCAAAGTTCCTGAAAGCTTCAGGCAAAAATATTCATAAATTTCCTAAAAAATAAACATTTTAGTGAAGGAGTTTTGGCAACTCTCGACTGTTCGTGCGGCGTTTTTCCTTAGCACGGCGGACTACTTCCCGACACACGGCAGAATCCGAAATGATGGAGACATCACTCACCTCATTATTACTGGCTCCTGTGATATGACAAGTGATCAGTTGATGTTAGAACCCCGTGCTTCTGTTTTACGACGAACCCTGAGGTCGATAAGAACGCTCATATTCTAGGGCTCATCAACCGGTGTGTATTTTCGGTTTTGATATCGGCTGATTCAAGTGTCACAACCTCTATTCGCAAACACCCGCCGACTACTTCCATACATAGTCACTCTTTGATGAGTGGGTTGATGACTTCTTTTATTTGGTCAACCTGGGTGTGAGGCGGGTTGCGTAAATTTCGACAAAGGCGACGATTAATCTCGGCAACTATTCCCATCGCCATCATCTACAGAATGCGCGCTCCGGGAGGTTGTGAGATTTGTCCTTAACCACACATTTTTGGGCGCAAGAAGGATGCTGCTTACGAGATTGAGTCATCTGAGTGTACAGTAAAAAATGTAAATCGACGGTGTAAGTCGGCAATCACATAACTCATTAGCGGTGTCTGAAAATCTCCGCCTCTATATGTTATTTTGTTAAAGGAGAACAAATTGGCATCATTCCTTGAAGTTTTTGCAGAATTTTCTTCCCATGGAGGAGAAAAATCTTTCCGTACTTTCCATGACTTTCCGTGCTTTTCGTGACTTTCCATACTTTTGTGACTTTCCGTACTTTTCGTGACTTTCCGTAAGTTTCGTGTCTTTTCGTTCTTTTTGTGACTTTTTGAACTTTTCGTGACTTTCCGTACTTTTCGTGACTTTCCGTGCTTTTCGTGACTTTCCGTACTTTTCGTGACTTTTCGTATTTGTCATGACTCTTCGTTCTTCTCCACCAATAAGGTTTCACTCAAAACATGTTAAAAATCAAAACGGAATCAACCCAATTTCGAGTCAATAAAACATCTTCGAAAAAAAAACAAGCAGGAAGCTCCAACGCATTCGCGTCGGAAAGCGGCTCTGGCGACGGTAGGTAGTTGTTACGCGTTTACGGTTTCCTTGGTAACCTTTGTTTGCTATCAGCTGATGTCAAGTAGTATGACTAGGAAGCTCCAACCACTGCATTCTTCGAAAAAAGCGCGAAAACTTATAGATTTGAATTTTCAAATTTTAAACGTAAAGTACATTTTTTCCAGTGCGAGATTAAAGCACAGACCCGTTTTGAATTATTGACAGTATCACCATGATTCCAAAAATACACTACACAACATAGCATTCGCTCACAGGAAAAAGATATCAATTAAAATAAAATCAGTCCCCCCTAAACAGCAGAAAATGGCGCCGATTCCCATCAACCAACACGCGGTCTCTCCAATGTAACATGGTCCGTTGATACTCCCCAGCTGGGACCGTCCGATTGTAGCAGCTCTAGTGCAAGCACCAGAGCCGCTAAAATGTCGTGATATTTTATGAGCCGGCAACCCAAGACGGCCGAACACCTATCCGCAGCCAAGACTAACCCGTAGTGACAAGTGACACCCGATGATCCCAAGATATGCGCTTCACAGATCCAACACCACAAACCCGTCGCTCAAGCGAAGTGGACTCCGCTCCGAAGCCTCAACGATCGTTATACCTCTCCATCTTCCCCGCAAACACCTCTCTTCCCGATGACGTAACGGGAAGCGGTCGGACGCTGACGAGCGCACCGGTCTCCGTAACGGCCCGACTTCCCATTCACGACTTGCCCTACTGACTAATCATACTTAAATTGAAATGTTATTGAACTCCGGGTGTGATCGGACATCGGGTGCATTATGTCACGCCCGCTTAAGTGATTGCTCGGTGTGACCTCTCTCCCAGGCTGGGGAATAACAGCGCATGCGCATCGTGGGGTCGCCAAAATTCTCTAGATAAAATATCTATTTTCGCGAAGAGTTGCTAATATTTTTATTTAAAACTCTTGAGGACACTAGAGTGAATTACGCTGGAAATACTGTTAAAATATCAAAGAGGAAAGCTTATTTGCTTTTCGGAAGAGCAGTAATTTTTAAAAGGAAATTTAGCAACTAGCTAATATTCTTGAGGTGTTTTCCCGCAGCACAGCAGTTTGCGTTAGTTTGTGCTCAAATTGGGAGAACCATTATTTGGACCGCGTTTAACAGAATGGAACCAAGCCACATCAGCTATTGCCAAATTTAACTGGGTAAGTAAATTTTTTTACGAGAGAACGTTTGTGCGGATTCCTTTGAAAATTTTAAGGAATTTGCTTCGTACTATGGAGAAAATTCACTATGAAATTTGCACGAAAATCCGCCCAACCGTTTTCTTGTAAAAAATTAATTTGCCCTATTAAATTTGGCAATAGCTGATGTGGCTTGGTTCCTTTCTTTTTAACGCGGTCCATTTTGTAGCGTCATTTCTGTGATACCCTAAACAGAAGCGTCGCACGATGTCCAAATATTTACGAAGTTGTGTAATCGAAGGGCATTACACTGCAACATAGGTCTGGAGTTGTTAGTGGATTCATTGCACGCGTATTGTGCTACACCACCTAGTACAGACATTAAGGAATCCATTTCTGATCTGTTCACCCATCTTAGGATTCGTGGAGATAGTCTTGTAGTTTAAAGTCCCCTTTTAGAGAGAGTCGAGAAAAGTTGGCTCATGTATGTAACAAACGGGAACAATGATCACATTGTTTGAAATTTTTTTATAATCTTTGATTAACGGACCACTAGACAAGGTACGAAGTTAAGCATTCTGATACATGTTTTTTCACCAAAAGTTTACGTAAAACACGATTTTTGCAACAAAAATTACTTAAATTAACTCCTAACCAATATATTCAACGATTCTTGACGCGTGAATTCGAATCTTCCGCTCATTAAAATATAATACGTCGTCTTTCAGTGATACAAGAGGCAGCACCTTTAATTAGTCGAGTTGAGAGAGAAACCAAACACGCAATTTGGCGTGGAACGGCGCGGCTTACCTAGAGAGAAATGATGACGAGGTCTTGAGATGAAAAGGAGAATCCCTCGGCGCGGCGATCGGCATCTAATACATATTAGCGCCTACAAAACTGCACGAATACTTCACGCATTGCATCAAACACAGTGCGGTCGTTGCGGACAGCGTGAAACGGATAGCGCCTACAAGAATGAATGAATACCTCACGCATTGCGGCAAACACAATGCGATCAGCGTGAGACGCATAGCGCCTACAAGACTGCGTGAATACTTCACGCATTGCGTGAAACACAGTGCGGTCTGCAAGGCGCGGCGGCGCGGCGGCGCGGCGGAGGAAGTTAAAATCATTAATCCACATTTATGTTTGTTCTTTCATAATTTTTTCGTTCATTTCCTATGAATGGAAGGCCTTGTCCACACAGAGATAGGTTTACGAAACTTAACTTTCGCGCAAAGTTCCGTGAACTTTTGCTATAGTAGTGTTGACAGGGCTTTCCCAAAAAATGTGTTCAACACGAGAAAACGCGTCTTACGCACCTCTCCCCCGCTGGCACGTTCATTTGATGGTTTTCATTGATGTTTCAAAACGAATGAGAAGGGGGCGGAAAAATACTAGCGGCCCATGGGCGGCAAGTAGGTAAATCCGGCCCTGCTTCAGGCAGGGGTAATTTGGAACACTCTGTATGATTTTTAGAGCTCCATTCTGCCGCGCTAAGGAAGAACGCCATATAAATATTCGAGAGTTGCCAAATTTTCTCCGATAAAACATGTATTTTTGACACAATTCATGCACATTTTTCTTTGAAATTTGTATATATTTTAGATTAAATTGCGTACGAAATTGTCTGAAAATTTTAGAAAATAATATTCACAATTTTCCCAGTAAATTCCCACACATACTGTCCGTTAGGGGAAACCTTACAAAAGTAAGGAAAGGTGATTGAAAAACCGGCACTGCAAGCCCAATCTACTTTCATCAAACACTCAAAAGTATGTTTTCACCTCGTGCTTTTCATACTTACCGGTACTCACAACTAAGAAATTGTAAATAACATTGCAATGGACTCAGTTTTCTTTTTGCACAGTGCAGTGCGTTTACAACATCATATGATTGACATGTTATTTTTCAGCCTGTAATTTTATTCACTTACTATTGAACATGGTAACATTGAGCTTGAGTGACTCAAATTAGAGTACCTTTATAGACAGAGTATGGCCATTCGTTGCTTTTGACAACAGGAAAACTGTGCCGCTTTTTAATTATTCAACGAGTTTTTAGGCTTCATGATGCTCTTACGGCCGTAAATAAACAAACAATATGGCGACCCACCGCAACATTGATAAAAAGCTAAAATTGAAATTGAAGATAGGTGTTTTTACGTCAGAGGAGCAACGAAAGTAAGCACATCATATTATTTTGTTGTGACACAAAATGATAAATATCAAAAACATATCGACCCCAAGGTAGAATAAATATTTCAGGATAAGTAAATTAAATGTAGTGAGGAGAAATTGGAGGGAAAAATAACCGGAAAAATAAATTCCGCAAGAGTCTCGATTGTCCGCGATTTGAGTTATCCGCAAATTTTTCCGTGACTGTGCCAAAACCGCCACAGTTCTACAGCGCGGACTCCTATTTTCTTACAGCAGTCAAGTTTGCCGAAATTTCTTGAGGTAATATTTTTTCAATTCTCTATCATTTACCAAGGTTTAAACAGGTTCTTTTATAATTCAGTCTTTTCAATCCCTTTATACTCGGTTTCATAGCTCAATTTCGTATTATCCGCGGTAGTCTTGGTTCCAATCATCGCGGATAAGCGAGACTCTACTGTAAGTGGTCGTACACCAATTTCTTAATACTTTTGTAGTAGGCGAAATCTTGAATAAAACTTAAAAAAAAAAAAAAAAAAAAAAAAAAAAAAAAAAAAAAAAAAAAAATCACCATGATGAGACATTTTTTTCTTACATTTAATTGAATTACATTAGAACAAAATCTAATCGAGGAGAAGTTGTGAGGACTGTGCTCGAGGTACCACGTGAATGTCGCTTTTCGGGTGTAAGTATTATTCTCTTTTAACGATCTTATGTTTTTGGCCGAGAGAGGTAGCGCTCCTCCCACACTCATCGACACATGCTCTGAAAAATCATATCAACCTCCTCACCAAGATATGTCCTCTGGTGTTAGAAAGATCAAAGCACAAGCTCATTCACGTTACGACCATTCACCCTGAATTTGACTCCACAGCCCTGATTCACAACCTGCACAACGCTCTCATACCAACCCTTCATGCGAACAGTGTTCAACCCATGGGGCCGCAGTTTATCGAAACCGAGCCAAAAACCATGCTTTTTATACTAGATAATTTCAATAACATCCTTAACCTCATTCTGGGCTCTCAAAATTTTGGAAAAGTGGACACTGCCGCCACATCATTCCGAGTTCCAAAAAATGCCTCTGAGTCATTGGTCGGTGAGCAGGAGGCATTCAACCTGCCAACATTCTGTATCCACCTCGAAGTGGAGTTAAAATTAATTTTCATGAATCCGACAAGCCCTTGCGACGAGAATTTCACGATTTCCGATATCCAGTTGCAAGAGGACTCACATTTATCCGAATCTCTTTTCGACCAAGTTCGTGGTTTGTCCCAGAACAACGTATGGAATTCGAGAAATTATTTGATATTTTACGTGGCGAGCGCTTTTCAAGTCCCGCAAATCTTGGAGGAAAATTCTCACGGAGCAGTGGATCGAATTTATTCCCTACGTTACGTGTTCAGATTCATGTGGCGCATGTTCAAGGGCCAGAAAACTCTGATCTGTTTACGAGAGGCGTGTTACCGCTATGACCCATTCTTTGAGAAAATACAGGAATACGTAAAAGGAGGCGAAGATGTGTTTTTCGATTTTTCGTGGCACTCGATGAATGATAAACCACTTACCTATTCCATGGTAGATCTCGAGCCATTTTCTTTAGACTATGGATTGAAGGACTATTGCGCAGCAAACACCGTTGTGCCTTTTCTAATTGCAATTCTTCACGTAGCCGCAAGTCGTAACTGCCGTTTGCATCAGTTTTCAGATGACGTCCATTTTATAAAGGATCCATTTTCTTCACTCGACACTTTGACCCACCTCGAACACCTAGAACTCGGGCTAAAGTATGGGGTGGATTTACACGTCACTGGAATCGGACTCGGTAATCTGGCAAATCTGCGAGACTTCGATGTCACTCCGACTACAGAATCGTGTCAACTTACATTTAGACTCCCGCGCAAAGGCTACGTCCCTCAAGATGTAGTTCCGTTCTATAGCTTCTCACTTACAGTTTGGATATTCATCACTGTGACTCTCCTTATCTTCGCTCTGGTCCATTACACGCTTGTGATTACGTATATAAACATGTTCTGCCGTTCAGACGCCGGAGAGAGCATGTTGGGCCACGAGTTATTTCCAACCCTCATGACGATCTACAGATATGCTCTAGGGATCGGTCAGCCCCGGTTGATAATGGTTGAGTTGATGGTGGGAAAAATTGTTTTCCTCATCGTCGTATTCTCAATGATGATTCTCATAACTCTTTTCCAGAGCGGAATGTTCAGTTTGTTGAGTTCACGGGTGCGATATAGGGACATCGACACGTTCAAGGATATCGAGGACTCCGAGTTTGTGTTGCAGTCTAGCTGTATTGAAATCGACGCGCAGTTTCTTGGTGATGAGTCGGAATTCGGCTGGATTAGACAAAAACTAACCGACAGTTTTAAGTTTATATGCGAAAAATATTATACGTTGTCCCTCTTTATTGACGATGATGATGACATATTGTTGAATGAAACACTGATTGATACCGACGAAAAGAATTTAGTCACGAGAGAAGTTGACGCTATGCTAAAATCCGATGCATTCCTCACAAGGATGAGCACGAAGTATACCGAATTGAACGACTTGGTGTACAAGCACCACTCAACAAAAAAAGAGTACGAATTTCACATTGCGCGTGAACGTCTTTTGAGCTACCCGTTCATGTATTTCATGCCACGGAATGGGTTCTACCGCGAGGTTTTGAATGATGCATTATTCCGTCTGATGGAGACGGGCATTTTATACCTGGAAATTGCAGAAACTACGCCAGTGGATTTCAGTAAATATCGAGCGAGGGAAAATGACGATGAGGCTAGACCTTTCACTTTGACTGATCTGAGGCTTGCGTTTTTCTTGCTCTTTATTGGATGGGCTTTAGGTGCTTTCTGCTTTATTATAGAACTACTTTGACTTGTGTGCACAGTAAAGTAACATTCTCATTTTCAATGGGCCTATTGCAAACTTTTGCTAGAGCAGAAAGTAAGAGTCGTCACTCATAGAATGTCTCAAAATTCACGATGAGCGCATCGGCAAAATCTGAAAGGAACTCTTTACTACGCAATTCGCATAAAAAAATGTGCGTTTTTTCGAGCTCCCCGCCTCAAAAACGATACCAAGGCACGGGTGAACATATCGTTGGAGGAGTCATTCCATCCAACCCCTGCTCACGAGGATACTATACGCAATATTCGACATAGCCGACGCCAATCCGTCAAAACACATGTGACGGGACGATGATTCTAACCACCTCATGAAAATCGGCGTGTTTACAATTCTACATTCACATTTTTCTCGCGTTGATGGATATCCGCCTTGATTGACCTCATGCTCTTCTCAACTTTGCGCGCGGAAGCGTCGGCCATGTTAACCAGGGATTGTATAGAACGACTCCTCTAAAGAAATGTTCACCTGTGCCGTAGTATCCTTTTTGAAGCGGGAAGCTTAAAAAAACGCAAATTTCTTACGCAGATTGTGAGGTTAGGAGTGTATTTCAGAGTTTGCCCATGTGCTCATCGTGATTCTTGAAACATTATCTATGAGGAACATCTCTTATTTTTGCTGTAGCACAAGTTTCCAACAGGCCCATTATTATTTAATCAGCATATTAGGATTATTTAATCTGAGTATTTTATAATAATATTAATGTGTGAAATTAAGGATAAGTTTCCAAATTTGGAAAATCATGATACTGTTGTGTGTTATGTTGTGTGATTTGTACACTAGAGGGTGCACCCCCTGGCCGTTTCCCGGCCTAACCCTCCTATGCGCTTCGCGCGAATTTATTTATTGGGGAAAGAGGTGCAGTAGGTCTTAATTTATTATCCCGTCTGGTCGTTGGTGACTTTTCTTCTACGTACATTTCAAACCACATTGTCATACTCCCATTAATAGCACGACTGATCTGTAATTTCCACTTTTTTGCAATTTTTCTTTGGAGATTCACTAAGTCTTTATATACGTCAAATCCATCATTAATGTTCGGATAGGTGAGACTGAAATGGTAATCCAAACATCAATATTAAAAAAAACGGTCATGATGTACGCGCTATGGACTCATTACCGAAAATATCAAAGAGTTATTCAAAAGGTGTTTTGAAATTTTGCCAGATGGATTCATATCATATTTTTTTATTATTTAGTTGTTCCTGTTGGCCTCAATACATGATTTTACCACTAAGGATACAACTTACTGCTTTTATCCTGTGCCAGAATTTATTTGAAGTTATTACGAACATCATATTGTCGTGCTAGGGAAAAACACCTTTTTCCCTAGCATTTCTGATGAAGCCAAATTTCCTCTGATGAGCTTTTTTTTTTTTTTTTGAAAAACTTGAGAATATTTTTTTCCGATCTTTTGAAGAAATGTATTTGCAACTCTATATGAAATATCTGAACATTTCAAGGAAAAATATTCTTAACTTTCCCTAAGAATGTATGCTTTAAGGAAGGTAATTTGGATACGTTCAGATGCTTAAAAAGCTTCTTTCCAGAACGGCGGCATAGTTTCAAGTCCATTCGGACAGTAGCGTGGCGTGCTTTGCGATATATCGATTGGTAATTAAGCCATTTAATCCTATGGTAAAGAATCGATTATTAAGGTGTTCGCTGCGAACCCCCTATTTATCGATCCTTTTCCATAGGTTTAAATGGCTTAACAATCGATGCATCGCAATTCACGCCACGCCACTGCATTCGGATTAATAAAGAAATTCTTTTGAGCAGTGGTGAGGAGTAAATGGTCGATTATCGATATTTTCCCTCCGAAACTATAGTAAAGAATCGATTGTTAAGTTGCTCGTTGCGAACACCCTGTCTATCGATTATTTTCTATAGGTTTAAATTGCCGATCAATCGATAAATCGCAAAGCACGCTACGCCACTGCTGCTTTTGAGGGGCCCGCCTCCCCCCCCCCCCCCGCCAATTTGATCACTTTGCAAGAGCGGTAAAACTAATTTTAAGGCCTTTTGTTTCGTCTCCGGTTGTAATAAAACACTCATTACACATTTTAAACATTAATGGCCGTTTAACATTCTACCGTGCTAAAGAAGAACGCCGCGGAAACATTAGAATGTTGCCAAATTGCCCACGATAAAATACTCATTGCTTAAGGAAAGTTATGCACATGCACATTTCTTTCAATATTCAGATACCCTTCATCAAATGACAAATATCTTTCTCTGGAATGTTTGGGGGAAAATTCGCAAGTTTCCCAGAATACGAAAGTAGACTATGAAAACACGTAAACGAGAAATCGGTAAAAATGTTGGTTGGTACTATTTTAAAGGACGGTTAAAAAAGTGGAAGACCTTTGAGCTCCGATGAAAGTTAATTAGTAAGTAGCGCACTATTATTACAGAATGATAAGAATGGTGGGGAAGACTGGAGCTCCCATCTAGATCCATCCTGTTATGTATGAATGAGAAAAAGTGTACGAGGTGTGAAAGGAAAAATGACAAAAGAAAATAACACAATTAAAAGTGATTTTGTAATATCCCTAATTTTCCTGTAACAGAAGACATAGAATGCCAAAAGTCCTGCTCTCCTGAATAATTAATTAGTTTTATCTAATAAAACTTTGTCTCATTAACACCTCCGTAAATTCAATTTGTATACCATACATATAAATGTTTATAAATACAATTTGTTCAAAAAAGAAATAAAGAAATACATAAATAGTGGTAATAGGATAAGTTTTAACATTTAAACCCTGACACGTTTGGTGGTAGAGGATACATACATTTTGGAAGGAATTTTCGAAAACTTAAAATTAAATTTTGAGATGCAGTTTGCTAGTTAGTTAGATTGATGGAGGGCGATCAGCAGCTTAGGCTATTTAGATATATAAGGATGTGGATAGTAATATATTTTGAACGTAATGAAATGAATAAATACACAAGGTCTCTAAGAAAATGTCTTCTTCTTCTTCTTCTTCTTCTTCTTCTACCTTCTGACTAGGGCCGTGACCCTGTTTGTCTAGCCTCTGAATTAGTACATAGATATGACAAATAAAATATGATGGGGATGAGAGGGGATTAATTCTCTGGGGATGAAAGGCAGCTCTGTGTCCATCTCTTGGGCGGTCGTCCGGAAGAAAATGTGCTTTGGTAAAAAAAAAAACAAAAAAACAAAAAAAAAAAACTTGGCAACGTTTAACGGGCCATACGCTTTTTTTTCTTAAGGCAGCACTGCCGAGGAATCTCGTAATTGGGATGAGAGCCTCACACATTTTTCTCAGATGCTCAAAACACTCGAGAAGGCGAGTTATTCATCGCGTGTGCTTATTATTCGGACGTATTTATGCTAAAAGGAGCCATGTCACACGCAATCCCTATGCACATAGCTCCTTTCAGCAAAAATATGTTCATTTCCCCTCCTTCCCGCTAATTTTTATCTCGATTTGGAAGAAATTTAGAAAGTTCGATCGAGGTTTGCTAATTAAATATCTGTGATGGTAAACATTGGAGCGATTTATTGATTTGATAAGATACCAACCGGTATTACTGTTGCTGATGCTCTCCGGTAATTGCTTCGATCCTCAGCGATCAGCTAATATGCCTCCCTGTTGCCACACGAATGAAAAAAAAAACTGATGATAATAGTTTTATTCACTGTCAAGTACAGTTAATGCCTCATAAAAAACGCCTTAGAAGGTCAAACCAACTATAAATCGATATCGATTCTATTGACAATATGGATCGTATTCGACAGTGGTCCGATGTATCGTTTGATTCAAAACAGTACGACATAACCTCCAAAAAAACTTTCCCGATTTAAGATGGAAAAGCTGAAAATGAGAAAATTCTTAACAATTTCACTTTTCATTGCCATTTGAGACCCAAAAGTATAAAAAATCTCTCTCAGTCCCGCTCCCTCAGATTTCCAAGTTGACTTTTGAGGCTATGTTTGCATCTGGAACCAATCGATATCGATAAAATCTCACCTGTCTGATGTATCGAATACGATCTATAGACGGCAACCGTCGAGCGATTTTTCCTAGCTTGCAACGTTTGAAAGCCTCTGGTGACATTTCTTTTCTAGAAAAAAGGTGGAAGAAGAAACTAACCGAAATATATCCGTCAAATATTTTGGAAATATTTTGGAAAAAGAAAATAATGTATAGTCAAAGATTCCAAGAAATTATTCTTTTTTTCAGAATAAAGCTAAGGGGAGGGTGGGGGAGTGAATTGTTTTTTTCTAAGCCAGCTACAAGCTACAGAAGCACACTAAATGTATACTTTTGTTCTTTATTTTGCAGCAGAGAATGTCCTCAGCCATAATTATCTTCTCCCACAACGGAGGCAACACCATTTTTTCAAGCTGAAGAATTTTTTTGTCTGTAAAAGGTCCGATTTTTCAGGACACCTGATTATGACCAGGTTTCCACCCGATCCACCCGGATCCAACCAGGTTAATCCTCCTGATTTCGGGGCTATCTGAACCACTATGACTACGAATACTACACCTAGTCTCCATACATCCCTCTCCTGAAAAGATTCGAATTGGGCACTCGAGATTCGTCTCTCAGGCTGCGCGTATTTTAATTTTCTTTTTATTCCTGTGAAAGTAACAGCAGAAACAGACAAGACTTGATTGAAGAATTCAATGTCACTGAGGGACAGTAATGAGCTGAAGATGAGCAAAATTAGTGTGATGAGGCAACCATGCACTCAGCACACATTGTAGGCTTAGAATATCGCTCAGTTAAGAGGGCGCAGCATTTTGCGTGATAGGTTGTGCGGTAAAAAAGTGAATTTATAATAGCAAAGAAGAACTGACTAGGCGTGTCACAAGCTACAACTCTCTATCTGTATCGGTTTGTCCTGACAGATAATACAATAATATGTCCGCTTTCTTTCGCGTGTGAGTAACATCTTGTTCGGTTCCTCCGAGTTTGGAAGACTGGAATCTTGGATTCTAAGGGAAAGAAATTATAATGGTCATCTACGAAATCGAAAATTAATCGAATCACTTGTGCACCGTAATTAATGGTATTTATCTTAAGGAGGCAATCTCGGAATATTAGTCGTTTGAGGGTGATATTGCTTTGCTACTGGATGATCTACATTTTTTCCAAATTTCAACATAACACCAGACATTATCTATTTTACAAAAAATATCACAAAAAGTGATACTGCATTTCGATAAATCGATATTTTCTGGCAAAAATTAATTCTCTGATTCAAAATTCATTGGAATTCTATGTTTTGTGAAAGTTTTGGCCCTTGTGCGGGGGCGCCGAGGGCGATTTTATTTTTAAAACCAGGGCCGGATTAAGGGGGTGGCCACATGGGCCGCGGCTCATGGCGGCAAATCTATAGGGGGCGGCAAATTTTGCAATTTTTATAAATGTAGGTATAAAAAAAATCGGATTTAGAAAAAAAAATTACAAACGAGAAATGGCGACAAAATCTCTCATTTCCTGAGAGTACAGTAATTTCTAATTTTGTCGTTTTTCAGTGATACAAGAGACAGCACCTTTAATTAGTCGAGTTGAGAGAGAAACCAAACACGCAATGTGGCCTGGAACGGCGCGATTTACCTAGAGAGAAATGATGACGAGGACTTGCGATGAAAAGAAGCCCTCGGCGCGGCGATCGGTATGTAACACATATTAGCGCCTACAAGACTGCACGAATACTTCACGCATTGCATCAAACACAATGCGGTCATTGCGGACAGCGTGAAACGGATAGCGCCTACAAGATTGCGTGAATACCTCACGCATTGCGGCAAACACAGTGCGACCAGCGTGAAACGCATAGCGCCTACAAGACTGCGTAAATACTTCACGCATTGCGTCAAACACAGTGCGGTCTGCGAGGCGCGGCGGCGCGGCGGAGGAAGTTAAAATCATTAATCCACATTTATGTTTGTTCTTTCATAATTTTTTCGTTCATTTCCTATAAATGGAAGGCCTTGTCCACACAGAGATAGGTTTCCGAAACTTAACTTTCGCGCAAAGTTCCGTGAACTTTTGCTATAGTAGTGTTGACAGGGCTTTCCCAAAAAATGTGTTCAACACGATTGGCACACACAATTTGGCTCACCCTGGAGTCCAATGGGGCTGAATCCTGGGAACATGAAATTCGGTTAGGTATCCTCCAAGTTGAGAAGACTGGAGTCATGGACTCTAAGAGAAAGAGATTATGATGATCATCTACGAAATCGAAAACTATAGTAATAATTTGTGCATTGTAATTAATTGTGACCAAGCCATCTCGGATATTAAAAACTATAAGTTTCTGTACGGTTTATTCTCCGAAAAAGGTATTTTTTGTGATTATTAGGAATTTTTTTACTATTAATTACCTAATGAGAGATTTTCGACTATCCACCCCTTGATAAGGGTGTCGAAGACTGAGTAGATAGAGTAGATAGAGTAGATATCCACTGAGTAGATAGAGTCCCTTTGTAGAGAGAGTTGAGACAACGCGGCTTATAGGCGTCACAAACGGGAATATATTAAAGATTACACGTATCGGACGTTTTTTGTAATCTTTGATCAACCCATTCCAAAATTTCTGTCTCCGTTTCCTCTTTCATTCCTTTTATTTCTTGCTGTACCCTCAATTCCCCGGTCCATTCCGGTTTATAATCTTTGCAATCGGTGAAAATGTAATCTTTATTCCCGTTTGTGACACTGTGGAGGCCCAAAATGCGGGAAACAATCAGAAATGGATTCACATTGTCTTAACTCTCAGTATAAAGGAACTCAAATCAAAGGGTTGAAGTTTTTGAGATTGAGGTTATGTTTTTGTTAACGATTGAACCATCAGATATATCGTTCCATCGAATGACGTCGTCACCAAATCAGCGTATCAAAGATGGCATCTGCTAAATATCAAGTCAGTGCACATAGCAGAGGTCAGATCTCAAACGAGCAAGATGTTCAAAAGGTAAAGAATCTGCTCTCGCTCAAAACGGAACCTTGTCGTGGCGAGTGCGGGTGTAGTAGGTGTTCAACCGCGAAGATTACATAAATCTGAGCGACAGGCGTTCAGTCGGGTCACCGCTAGAAAATGCCGCAAGTCAGCTATGAGCTTGAGCCGTTCTTCACAACATTTTGACGTATCTGTGCGTTCCTTTGACGCACATGGGTAACCATTCGAGCTCTTTGTTACTTTGAAATGTCACTAGGTTTCTCTGAAAACACTTGGCAAATTTAAAAATCTATAGAAGGTTATTAAGCTGAAATTATTGACTTATCGACGTTTTTTACAAATTTCCTATATCTATCTTACTTCAGGAAATATTGAATGGGTAAACTTACTTTCTGGACGACCCGCATACCTAGTGGTCTGTTTTCATATTCTGGCGTTTAAGTCTTTCGCGCTAGGAATCATTCATGGGTCAACATTGACTGCAGTGTTCGAAATGGTTACAATTCCATTATCAACCGGAGACAAAAATTAAATAAAAATGAGTTGTCAATTTGCTGTTATTGTGAGACCTAAAGTTTTCAAAAGGACTTGTCGATCGATCAAATTTTGGGTTTAATCAACCCAAATTGTAGGTTACTCTAGAGCACCTGAGGATGAAGGCAGCGTCCTGCGGGCTGATTGTTGACATTGATAGACTGTTAGACAAAGCGATAGACAAAGAAGACATAGGGAGTATGAAACGATCCTATCGATTTAATTGGTTATTTCACATAGACTAAGGGTGTAGTGATGGAATAACTATGGGGTCTCTCGTGGGTTGCCGTTAGTTAGTCTATAACCTACTTATTTTGTCCAATGCAACCACCCGCTTCCACCAATAGGATCCCTTCATATCTCTTTTGTCTTCTTTGTCTATAGCTTTGTCTATCGGTTTCAATAATCAGCCCGCGACAAATGCGCTGATCAAGAGGGTACAGACCGCCGGAAAAATAAATTATAACAGGAAGTCTGCGACGTCGCAAACAGGGGAGGCTTCCGTCCTCGCACACTTTTGCGAGCATTATCATCCTCACACACATTCCAAATTTCATACTCGCACACTTATACTTTGCCACACGTTTGCATGTGTATGAAGTTGCAACACTGTAAAAAATATGAAGGAAACGATATGTGTTACTCACCAGTTGTCATTTTTCAAATCAAGTCATCGTCATTTTCTTCGTCAATGTTATCAGGATAAGTTGCTTTTTTGAAGCTGAGCATGCGTTTTTCTTCTCCTATTCTTCGCAAGAATTGCAAAGTTGCTATATACTTATAGGTGTAGTAAGTAGGTGTATAAAATTTGCGTAAGCTTTGCAGAGATACGTGGTTTCGCTCTATTGTCATCGCTTGCCGTTGTTTGTCTATTACCTACCTCCTATGTCCATTGCAACCACCCGCTTCCGCTCTTTGTCTATCGCTTTGTCTATCAATGGAGATGTTGCATGTGTGAGGAATTTGCGATTTGACTGTTGATTCTTATGTAAAAGTTCGCGAGAAACACGATGGTGCCACTGGTTTTCTCTGAAATAATCTCCCAAGCTTAAAAAAAGCTCTTAAGTTGAGGCCAAAATGGAGGGGATATACCACGCTACCCTGAGAGTCCACGTCCACATCAAAGCAAAGTCTCCATGCAAAGATAGGGAGCAAATACATTATCAGGGTTGCCGTGTTTTCAGTTTTAGAGTCCCCAAATAAAGTGGCAACCCTGCTAATGTATTTGCTCCCTATCTTTGCATGGAGAGTTTGATTTCGATGTAGAGGTGGACTCTCAGGATAGCGTGGGATATCCCCTCCATTTTTGCCTCACTTTGAGAGCTTTTTTGAGCTTGGGAGTTGATTTCAGAGAAAACCAGTGGCACCATCGTGTTTCTCGCGAACTTTTACATATGAATCGATAGTCAAATCGCAAATTCCTCACACATGCAACATCTCCATTCTACTGGTAGTGCGATCAGAACTCTTGTTTAACAATGTATCAAGAAACATAAAGGTGTGATCTCCGGTAAAACGAGAACTAAAAAGAGAATGAACCTATGAGGCCGGGACTTCGGAGCGAATACAGGGCCCGGCCTTCTGGTCAATAAAATGAACTATTTTCAGTTGCATATTCTGCACATATTTTAAGTTATTTATTGATACCAGTTACTTTTTTCCAAGCTTTTCGATCTCTCACGGTGTCCGGCCTCCATTTTGGCCTCACTTGAGAGCTTTTTTTGAGCTTGGGAGTTGATTTCAGAGACAACCAGTGGCACCATCGTGTTTCTCTGCGAACTTTTACACAAGAATCAATGGTCAAATCGCAAATTCCTCACACATGCAACATCTCCATTTCAACAATCAGCTCGCTGAGATGGTCCAACGCCGAGGAAGTTCCTCCACTTAGCGGCGGTCGGAGTCTGCCGGCGAGAAACCGGGTGGAACTGAAACCGATCTTGGACTTGGAGGGCCCACGGGGGCCCCCGTCCGGGGCCCAACACGAGGGCCTCCGCCGACCGCCGCGCACCAGTCTTCACCTATACACCATGTCGAGTGCTTCGCGGTCGTATCGCGGTGTGTTGTGCTTGTCCATTGCCGCAGTTCTGTCCTCCGGTAGGTCCCAGCTCACCTTCTTCACTCGTAGTCCGAGCTCAGAACATCCTAAGTGCCAACTATGATTTCGCCCGTGGTTCCGCACCGGAAAGAGATCACATGCCCTCGCTTCACGAAATTTTCGTTTTGAAAATTTCCACGGTTGCGCACGGAAAAAACGTTCGGTTCATACTGAACTCCGACTTTTTCGGTTTCGATAAAACTGGAAAAAACACATTGGATCAAGAGTCCAGACTCTTAAAAACATCGACAAGAAAAAATACTCTTGATTCAATCAGATTTAGGCTTAAATCAAGAACCAAGCCTCTTAATTTGAGCGGATTCCCTTTTGATTTAAGCTAAAATCTGATTGAATCAAGAGTATTTTTTCTTGACGATGTTTTTAAGAGTCTGGACTCTAGATCCAATGTGTTTTTTTTTCCAGTGAACCGGAGTTTCAGGTCGCAAACGGACTGTGTTTAGCAGAAAGGAACTATGCCACAACAGTTATTGCCGAATTTGACTGGATCATTTTATTTTGTACAGGAGAACGTTTGTGCGAATTCCTTTGAAAATTTTAAGGAATTTACTCCCTACAATGCAGAAAATTCACTGAAATATGCAAAAAAAATCTGAAATTACCAATTTCATGTAAAAAATTAAAATTCGCCCATTACGTGCGGCAGTAGCTGATGTGGATTGGTTCCTTTCTGCTTAGCGCGATCCAAATAATGCTCTCCCTTCCTGAGGCGCCATGCTCCAATTGCGCCTAAAAATCGGGCTTTGGCACCTAAAAATTTGGAAAGCCGAGCCATCTTGGTGCCGAAGAGAGTTGGCATGCTTAGTCGATTTTTTAAACTTAATACTTCATACACCTATGCATATTAATATATTTAATTTGCTCCTAAAATATTGTAGATGGCTCCTAAAAATTGGTTTACCAGAAAAAAAGGCTTCCGAAGTTCTAGAGGGAAGGCACATCACTGGTCACAGATGCCGATTCAGCTGAACAAAAAGCTAACCCTATGACCGAGGTTTTTTCCATGGCAATTTTCAATTTTTTGGAAATCACTATTTTCCGCCCCCCTTTTTTTTAAAGTATGTTTATTTCTGAAAAAAAAAATAATTTTTAGCCAAAACCCATCCACGGAAGCAACTTTTTCACCGCAGCTACTTTTTGTGAGTTGAGTCGATAGTAAAGAATTTATTTTGATGGAAAAATCTCTCTAAGAGATCTAAAAAAATAGTTATGAGCGGTTCAAAAATGTTATGCTTTTATATTTGCCATGAAATTGAGGAATTTTTTTTTTTCATTAATAGCCGGCAGTTTTGCGACCTGGACGTGCTAAATTAAAATTTTTAATTGCTCCTTCTCAAAGGTAGGTCTTTTAAATCCCCAACTTCAAACCGTCTTAGTTCCGGTTAAAATAGAAATTTTCCGGTTTTTTTGCACAAAAGTGCTTACAGAATTTTTTCTGTCCTCTATTGTCTGGAGCAAAGTTTTTAGTTTTTGCGGAAAAAGGTCTTTTTCTCTTGAAATTGTCACAATGGACCACTAGACAAGGTAAGAATTTAAGCGATCTGATACATGTTTCTTAACCAAAATTTCACGTGGAAAACGATTCACACAACGAAAATTACGGAAACCAACTCCTAACGAAGATATTAACGTTTTTTTTCACATTGGTTACGAGGAATTTCAACTGCCCGCTGACAAGAAACTCAAAGCTCTACGTGAGTCAAATCGCGCACTACAACGGGTTCAGCAAGCTTCTTAAACGAGCAATGTTCATTTCCCACCATGTGTTGTTCAAATTATTGGTAATTTGCTATAGCTGAGTCAAAGTGTCAAGATTGAAGTTGAAGATTTTTACATCGCAGAGACTGTCATGATAAACATTTAGCGCGCGATGTGAATCACGTAGAGCATTGAGTTTTCATGAGCGGGTGGTTTGAATTCACGCATCAAGAATCATTAAATATCTTCGTCAGGAGTTGATTTTGGTAATTTTCGTTGTGCGTATCGTGTTCTACGTGAAATTTTGGTTGAGTAACATGTATCAGAATGCTAAAATTCGTACCTTGTCTAGTGGTCCATTCTCCATGATTTCGCGGATGTTCGCACGTAAAAATTTGGAGGGTCCCTTCCCGCGTCGCCGCCTTATTTTTGAAAGTAAGTTGCCATTTTTCGGATACAAGATTTCCTTATACGCACTACCTTTTGGTACGTATACTTTCCTCAACGATGGCTTGAGTTGATTCATAATAAAAATAAAACAAAAATGATTTTTTGGGCGCTTTTGATTGTCAGATACGCATTTTTCTTGACATTGTTATGTCATACTTTTATTTTTGTATCATATTGGCACTTAGGATGTTTGAGTCATTTTTACATACTCTTTGTTGAAGAAGCTTTGATTTCAGAGCAACCGAAATTCTCTGAAAGTCAAATTGCAAATTTTTAAGAGTGTTTTATAAATATTTTCGCGCAAAAAGCTTTTCAAAATATTAAACCTTGACAGAAAAATTTCCATCTTACGAAGACTAATCTCGAATTTATCGATGACATAGGAACAAATCGGACAAATAAAGGTTTCCTGAAACCTCTGTTAATCAAAGATAAACTATAAACTACACGGAAAAAAATCAAGGTAGGGTTCGGCACTACCTATGGGTAGTTTTAAGGTCGGTAGTCCTGAGGAACAGAACATGTATTCGTCAACGCTACCTCTCGCTGTTCGTAGCGCCTACCCGCCGCTTGACTGCAACACACACGGCAAGCTTGTCTCCACAAGTAGAATTTCTCTTGCGGAAGGCTAGAATGTCCGGGATGCGTATGCGCCGTGGACTGCTCGACTACGTCATCGTATTCGCCTCGGACGAGGAAAGGAAACATGGCTGCCCCGCGTCGCGTTGCCCAGTCCGGCACTTTACTTAAAGTAATAGTTTAATACTATGAGAAAAGAATCAACACCCAAAAACTCAGATTTTTCCTTGACATTAGCAAGCTGGCCAGGTTGGCCTAGTGGTTAGCGCGTCTGACTCTAGACCCATAGATCCCGGGTTCGAATCCCGGTGGTGGCGACAAATTTTCACCGAACTGACGAGTGGATCTGCAGAAACAGATTCTACTCGACCATAATGCCTGAAAATTTGAAAGCCGGAGCTATGGAGCATGAATGTTCTAAAAGTCCCCCTGATGCCCGTTGACAATCAAATAATTTCTTTGTAAAAACTCGTGTCTATAGCTAGCTATGGCTTCCTGAGCAACAAAAAAAAAAAAAAAAAAAAAAAAAAAAAAAAAAAAAAAAACAGGAAGAAAAGCCAAATAAACTGCAAGAAAAATTTAAAAAAATAAAAAATTAAAAAAAAATAAAAATAATTGAAAAAACTATATTGTGTGCAGTGAAATTATACTCTACGGGTATAATTAGATTTTTTCGCACATTTTGGCAACTTTGCATCAAGTAGGCTTTAGCCCTGCCGGATCTATCCTTGGAGCCTTCTGTTTCTGTGCCTACGCGCTGCCAGATCTGTTTCTGAACGTCACGGGTCATCTAGCGTGGAACGCAAGCGCGAGGTAGGCTTCAGCACTACCTTGGCTTACGACTGCGAAATCAGGTACCGCGCGGTAGTGTTGAAGGGCAGAAACTAGTCCTCAACCCTAACTCATTTTTTTCCGTGTAGATATGTTTAATGAGTGACCATGAGAATGGCATGAAACCAAAAGCTCCCCAAAGAAAAAAGCTGTTAAAAAGACTGTAATTACGGTCCCTGTATTGAATTAGAGATCAGACACTTTCAGGTAAAGTACACGACAGGAATTTATTTTCCGATCCCATTTGACAACATTGCACCGGTGGCGCACCGGGAGACGGTATATCCCAAAGCAGAAGACTGTTCGGCGGCACTGGCGCACATAGGCACGAGCTAATAGGACATGGAATTTGTGATTAAAATTGAAAATGTTCGTATTGTTTTCATCATAATAAACGCTTTAAGGGGTGCTTCTTGAGGGAAATTTTACGTGGAGACCGATAAAACCACTTTTAAAACTTCTACGCTCCGTATTAACGACGGAATAAGCTTTCAAAGTTTCCACAAAATGTCCAACTTCTCCTATTGACTCGCTTTATTGTGCGGCGGGTCCTCCGTCGAGTAAGAGGCAATAGGCGCATAGAGTAATAAGACCATTAGAACAAAAACAATCGGCTCTTACTCGATTTCCCGTTATGTTTCCGGGTCGACTTCGCCGTGGGTCCAAACTGGGGTGCGCGGTAAAAAACACGCTTCTACGCAGGGTTTTCATTGGACATACGCGGTGCTCGCCGGATAGGGCAGCGCTTTCATCCAATCGAGATGTGTTGGCATCGGCAGAGTAAAAACCGGGCTTCCACGTACGGAGAGTGAAAATTCTGAACCTGGTAAGTGCTATCAGGCGCTGCTGAGATTGTCCAACGGTTCTTTTTATTCAAGGGGAATCTGGTGGCCCATACATAAATACGCTGTCTTAAAATTAAAGTTAAAATTTAGAGAAAATGTCCCTGTGGAAAGTCCACAGAGCAAGGGCATGTTGATTATTTTTTTAAAGAAAAAACACACAAAAAACATCATGCATATAACTTGACAATGCCTGATGTCACTGAGACCGCATTTGAGGACTTATCTGTAACAATAGCGGATGTGAAAAATCACCTTTTCGAAACACGCTTAAAAAACTGTTTTGTTCACACAAAAATTTAATGTTTGGCTCTGGCATAATGTACAGATCTCGAAGATCACATCTCAAGTATTTTCTCAAAATTTTTTCGATGCCAAAACAGTTTTTTGAATGTGTTTCGAAAAGGTAATTTTTCACATCCGCTATTGTTACAGATAAGTCCTCATTTAGCAAAAAGGAACCAGCGCTATCACAGTGTTTTCAAAATTGAGCAACTTCTTCTTATCTTTTAAAATTGCTTAATATATGTACTGTATTGAAATTTACACGATGATTTTCCTTTAAAATTAACAATTTTTCGGTGGTAAGCAACAGCCATTTGCTATTCTGGGAGATTTTTTAGATAATTATGAAGAAGCAACATATTTACAACACTGTAATCGCGCGCTGGTTCCTTTTTGCTAAATGCGATCCACGTATCAGGTTAAATTGAATATCCACTCTTCAGCGGTTCCCGCAGCTGCATAGACTGAAACGTCATATGAGCACTCATTGTACCCAAATCGTCTTTGATGAAATATTTAGTTTGAAGAAAATTTACTGATATTTTTTCCTGAAATTTTTCGGAGCGGCAGATTAAACTACGAGTAAAAGTATATGCACTGAAAAAAAAACTCCGGCCGTGGAATGCCGTGCTTACGGGATATATAGACGTATGTCCGAGTTGCGGGCCCAGAGGCCGGAAGTTCCGGGCGTAGCGCCTGGAGCAATCGAAGCTACGGCTCAAGCACCCGTAACTTTCGGCCTCTGTTCTCGGATAGGACGGTATGTCTATAGCCCGTAACTTTTTTTTTCAGTGTAAGAAATTCAAAAGCGAAGGTTTCGAAATCTACGAAATAATTCTTGTTTTAAAAGAAGAACTTTGGCAACGTCACAATTTTCATACGGGTTTTTTTTTCAGTACGTCAGCTTGTTGAACTAATAAGGTGCTCTTTAGCTATAGGAAAGCGTTTCCATCTAATTGAGATGTGACAGCTAAGGATGAGTAGACCAGTGTCAATGAAAGCTGGAACTTTACCGTCCGTCGCTCGCTTGATAACTTTTGATGCATATTTATAGGGATCAGTATCAGGTTTGGATGGCTCTATCAGACACTTTTGGGCTTAAGCGCTTAGCTGGACGGATCTCAGCAGCTCGAGAAATTTGATCCTGGTGTCAGAAATTTCTTTCGGAAGGGGCAGCCTCATTTTTTGGGATTATTTTTGTTTATTGCTACTTTTATCATTTTCAAAATTCAGCTTACGATCAATGAAGGAAATAAGAGATAAATTTGTATTTTCCGTAGTGGACAATTTTAGGAAAAATTACATCGACGACTGAATTCGTATAGTGTCTGTTTCTATTGCAACGTTTAAATATCACGGATGGGGTTTCTTTTTTAGGAGAATATTAATCGAAATAAATTAAAAAATTGATTATTTTTTTATTTTTTATTTATCACCCCAGCGGAAAAGTGCAACGTCATAATTGACCATAGCCAGCAATGTTGACTGTGTTTTACTGTTCGCGTGGAACATTTGATTTGATGCTACAAAGCTGAAAATTAAATTTAAAGACCAATTTCTCTCTAAAAGTTACGTATCAAAATATTTGTAGAAACTCATGAAACTTTGGAACTGACGACCGGTACACCGGCTAGTTGTGGAGATGGAAAACGAAAAGTTTTAAGTGAATGTTCCCAAAGGAAATTCATTTTATTGAAATGAGACAATTTTGAAGCGTGAACTGGCACCACAGAGCTAGTGCCGAAAAGAAACCCATAAATTACCCGATCTCAATTTTGTTCCGATCGAGATTAAGAATTTCAACCTCATGTTTACCGACGCTTCGAACGAAGTTTGTCGAATGATTTAGTATGACATCGAAAACCGATTTAGTGGTTTTAATACGTTGCTCCAGTTGCAAGTTATTGACCTATTTCGGACTTCAGCTTTTCAGGTGTCTCCGTTGTTTGAAAGTCTGCTTCAGTTCTGAGAACTCGCCAAACAATAATTTATGATTTTTTAACGAACGTTACTGAATGCCAACTTTCTGGACTTTTAAAAATCACACATCATTTTATCCTGTATGATTCTTTCTCAGATCCCCAGTAAAAATAAAACATTCTCATAATGTGAAATTATCTTTAGAAGTACGAAGAGATTTTCAACAATCATCACAACAGCATGTTGTCTGATTATGATACCTACATCTACAAGCCATTTTTGTTGTGTTGTCCAGCAGTCACGTACCTCCGTTGGTGACGTCTTAGAATTGTTGTCATACTTAATGTTTTCTTTGGAATTCTAAAAAACGTTAGTTTTTTTAAACATTTCCTTTAATTTTCTTCTCTGTAAGCAGAAAATATCCTGCATAAATTTCAAGCCGTGCAGTTGGTTCGTTTTTCTTCAAAAATTTTAAATAGGAGCAGGCATTTTGAAACATCGCGATTAAGATACGGTGTTTTGCGTGAAAAAGGCGTTCCTATCATTCATTATCTTATTTATTTATTTCATAATTTTCCCTATTTCATAACAGAATTTGCTAGATTTACGGGATTACACAAACTAATTAGGTAAGAAGTTACCACCTAAACTCGCTCAACGACTAGAAAGAACAAGCGTGAGTTCAACCGCGGAAAGATTTTGGGACCAAGTTTCCTCCCAACCGGTCAAAAATGTAGAAAAACGGGTGTTTTAGTCGTAAAGTAAAACGACAAATTGTTAATTACGGTGAAATTAAATAATGTTGATCTCAAGATTTTGGGAGGGAACCGCAAGTGTTGATGCAGGGGGAGTGCATAATTTTTGGCTCCTCGTTGATTAGGCTGACGATGCGCGTAATCCGGATTACGAAATTCCGGTCATAATTCGGTAGTTAATGGGTCAGAGTATCAACTTCCCGTCTCCTGTGCATAATGAGGCGATGCAGTGTCTTGCGCGGGAACTGAGATTCCGGACATGCATCACAACGTTGCCGAATGTGAACCCACGTACAGTGCTCCCATACTATGTCCGTCAAAAGTTCCGGCATTCGGAACTCTTTGGTTGCAATGACTCCCTCTCCATGACCGTCAAAAGTTCCGGAATTCCTTTCAGATTTTTTCAAAAGTTCCGAGAGAAAGATGCGGAATAGTTCGGAAATTTCAAAAGTTCCAGGAAAAATTCAGGGAAATCTCAAAAGTTCCGGAATTTTTTTCAGATTTCTTCAAAAGTTCCAAGAAAGATGCGGAATGGTTCGGAAATTTCAAAAGTTCCGGGAAAAATTAAGGTAAATCTCAAAAGTTCCGGAATTCTGAACTAGTTCCGGAGCATGGGAGCACTGCCTGCGTATACGGAACGCTTTGTAATCCTGACGAAGAAATATTCTTAAGGTGATTCGTCAAGCTCAAATGACGTGGTCGCACTGGCATACGATGTATCGCATCGATTAGGTCAAAAATCTCGGCAGATTTTGAATTTTCAGCAAAAAAAGGACGATAGCCTCAGCGCATAAGCCTTAATACTCATTCTAAACCCAAAAATCGGCAAAATTCAGAGAAATGAAAGCACACTGGAAAAAAAACACATTGGATCTAGAATCCAGACTCTTAAAAACATCGACAAGAAAAAGTACTCTAGATTCAATCAGAATCTAACTTGAATCAAGAACCAAGCCTCTTAATTCAAGCGGATTTCGTTTTGATTCAAGCAAAAATCCGATTGAATCAAGAGTCCTTTTTCTTGTCAATGTTTTCAAGAGTCTGGACTCTAGATCCAATGTGTTTTTTCCCAGTGTAGCTATTTTCTATTTATTCATTGTTTTTTTCTAAAATTTGAATAATTTGGAAGGACCTTTTTTCATTTACTTATAGTCTTCTTCAAAATTGGACCAATTTTGAGTGGCCTACTTTTGTTTTTTTTTTAAAAAAAAATTATTTCCAATTTGAATTGAACCAATTTTCTCTCCGCGCAACATGACAACGACAGAGTACGTTTTTGAGATGAGACCGCGCAAAATTAGCAGACAAATACGTGGGAATCGTAAAACAGACCGGGCCGCACGTTGCCGGGGCCGGCATGGCAATGCAAATAAGAACCACTTAACTCCAACGGAAACCCGACATCTATACGCTGTTCTTCCCTACACCGGCAGAAGAGGCCGGGGGCTCGGGTACTCGAGGGAACGTCTGACGTTACGTATATGGATTGTTACGTACTTGTGAGCGTATTTGAATACGCTGCGGCCACATTTGGAAATATTGACTCGGGCGCGGACCCGGTTCGTGATCAAAAATCGCCCCCCCCCCCCCCCCCGCGCGCGGGGGCTGCCCTGGTGCCCCGCAAACCCATCTCCCGACGGAACTTTGACCTCGCCCACGATGAGCTGGCGTTGCCAAGTTCCGCAATTAAGGTGATTCAATGAATGCACACCCAATATTTTTCGTCAAAACGACATGCGATACATCGCAATGATTAGTTCCATTTTCTCCAACTGAAGAAGGCTCTAAAGTTTTCAGTCGAAACGTCTTGGAGTCATTTGTGTCAAAGAAAAAACCTTGTTACCCGTTTCTATGTTTATTCTAAATGGAACTATGTGCATGAAGGTGGAGATAAAAGGACCCGGACATTTTAGGAATGCCAGAAAAATTGATAAAAATTTTGAATCAAGTTTTATACGACTCTGCTATTTCGGATACGTGGATCCTGTTTACCGAAAAGTGATTCGATAATTGCTATATTTTGTGTCAAAACGGCATGCGATACATCGCATCGATCAGTTCCATTTTCTCAGCTACTTGTCATTTTTTTCGAATTTTGAGATCTCAATTCTGTCGTCAGAAGACTAAAGTATTCACTTACCAATTTTGACAAACAAATTCAACTTAATAAAGGCGTGATTTTTTTAGAGGGAAAATATCGCATTCAAGTGTAGTTTCGATATCAGTATAGAATGCGATATTTTCCCTCTAAAAAAACCGCGCCTTTATTAAGTTGAATTTGCTTGTCAAAATTGGTGAGTGAATTCTTTAGTCTCCTTACGACAGAATTGAGATCTCAAAATTCGGAAAAATGACAAGTAGCTAAAAAAAATGAAACTGATCGATGCGATGTATTGCAAGTCGTTCTGACAGCCTCATTGTCTAAATGCTCTGTAGCTGATACATTGTTGGCACCACTACAAAACAATCATTGATTATTTGGATCAAGACGACAATGTGGCAGCGTCGTGCCAGGTTGGCAGCAAGCGTCTATTCGCGAGATTATTACGTGTGTGAAACAAGTGAGTTTTATTATTACACCGGTAGGATCAGCCAAATAGAGTGCAGAACACTCTTTGGAGGATGTTCAACAAACCGAACCCACGTTGTCGGAGGTTCGTTATGGCGCGAGCTTTGCTGACACACCGCTTACTTCTAGATTTGCGACTCATCACGAGATTCAACGCTCATAACCCTCAGCAGCGGCTGTAAAACTGAAGCGGGCATTCGTTGTGATCAAGGTGAATAGTGACACCGCAAGTCCTTAAAATCTTGAACCCACGCGTGCGCTTGCACCTTTTACTGGTATCGTGGTCATTTAACAAATGAGCCACTAAGTACACTGGGAAAAAAACACATTGGATCTGGAGTCCAGACTCTTAAAAACATCGACAAGAAAAAATACCCTTGATTCAATCAGATTTAAGCTTAAATCAAGAACCATGCCTCTTAATTTGAGCGGATTTCCTTTTGATTCAAGCTTAAATCTGATTGAATCAAGAGTCCTTTTTCTTGTCAATGTTTTCAAGAGTCTGGACTCTAGATCCAAAGTGTTTTTTTTTCCAGTGTAGAGTGAAAATGGCTCACGGATTGAAGGGAAGGGTCAAAAATTTGTCAAATTTGATTTTGCCGAAAATCTCGGCAGATTTTGAACTTTCAGCCAAGGAGGTTTTTTTCTAAATTGAATTCCACTTTCATTTCTCTAAAATTTTACTTTACATACATACGAGTCGCTGTTATAGCGCTCTTTGGCGCTTTGCGACACCTAATCGCCACAAAGCTCGGTCTTCCCACAGGTTATCAGGGAGTTGACACTCCTTCATCTCACTTAACACCCCCTGTCGCTAACCTCTCACTGGGCGTCCCCTACGCCTCCTCCCAGGAGGAACCCAATCAAGCATCTTTTTTGGCAGCCTCTCTTCCGTCATCCTATTGACATGACCATACCAAACAAGTTGTTTGGTCATGACGTCGAACACGATGTCATTTTGGGCGCTTCTGGGTACCAGATGCGCCCTTTCCAACCGTTCGACTCCCCGATGTAACATGTACTATACTACATGCCCTTTTGCCTTATGGGTAATGACGCCATTCTGGTACACCCGGGAAAATTTGATTTTTTTCTGCATCTGGTACTCGTAAAAGTTTTCGTGAAGTGTTTTGCTTTTAAGCATAACAATCTCGCACGGACGTATTACCTGGTTAAAGTATTTTAGGGCCTCCTTATGCTTTAAATACTTATATCCGAGGCAGTACTTTCAGATCGATTTGAAAATATTACGAACAGTCACGTGATCTCTTCATTTTAGTGACGTATTACTGTGCTACTTTGTGATTGGTTCATTTTCTTGGCGCAGCATCGACACGTCAGCTGTTTGCGGCATTGAGCGGAAGGTTTAAGGTTATGTCATGGACCAAGAGAATGAATAAGGACCCCCAACTCCAGTTAGCGGAGACATTAGCGCTGCCTGCGTTCACGCCGTGAATATGGATGGGTCCAGCCAGCGCCGATGTCACCGCGCCGGCCGGCCGGTCCCTCTCTTCCCCGCGACCCGCGCTTCCCCTCCCCATTGCTGAACTCCTCTTCACGCGGCCCCGCTCCCCCGCGACCTGCGCGCCCTACCTCGCGGCGTCGCGACGCCGCTGTCCGCTAGATTGCGTTGACGCACCAGCTTTAGAGGTTCCGCCGCTCTTTCCCGTCGTCTGATTTACAGTGAATCCTTTATGTTTCCATTCGCCACCGACTAAAAATTCATCACAAAGTGCTTGTGGATAGTTTCAGGTCTTCGCGGTCGATCTGAAGTTTTGAAGGGTTTGCGGTTAAAGAATCCCACTTTAAATTCCAGCTTCGTCAGTCTTCGGGTACATAAGATGGTAGTAATATGCTTTGACAAAGAAGCGCCCTTCAACGCTTGGGCGTTGGAACTGCTTGTTCGACTTCCATTATCTGACGCACTCTATCATTACGGACCCGATCTCTCCTAGAAATTCCTGCCGACCTTCTCCAGAAATCCATCTCCGTTGCTCTTAGCATATCCTGTGTCCGTTTCTTCAGCTGCCAAACTTCACATCCGTATGTTAATATACTTTTTACTACAGCGTTGTATGTCCTCCTCTTGTTATCTTTGGAAATCCGCTGATCCCAGAGGATTCCATTTAACATCGCTATAGCCTTCCTTGCTAAGGTGTTCCTTTCCCTGATAGCTTGATCCGTCCTTCCATCCTGGGTCAACCGCACTCCCAAGTACTTGAAGTGCTCGCAGCATTTGATCTGCTGCCCATCCTCCAACTCAATGCTTTGCTGATCACCACCAAAAGTCATCTTCTCAGATTTGGATATGCTGACTTCCAAACCCCACTTCCGATATTCTTCTACTAACTTGCGCATCATGTACTCCGCGTCTTCTTGATCTTGAGCAACCACCACCTGGTCATCAGCAAAGCACAGAGTGAACAGAGTTTCAAGATCACCCAAGGGGACACCCATACCAGAACACTTCCTTTTCCATTCCTTTAGCACACATTCGAGGTAAATTTTAAATAATGTTGGCGACAAACAACATCCCTGTTTTAAACCCTTAGTCACATAAAATCCCGCTGACAACCCCCCATGATACTTAATTTTGGTAAAACTCCCTTTATAAAATCGCTTGACAGCATCAATCAACCCCCCGTTAAAATTCGATTTTTCCAAGGCCTCCCAAAGTTTCACCAACGGCACACTGTCATACGCTTTCTGGAGATCCACGAAAATTAAATGCAGCTCCTGAGCTACGGCCATTTTCTTCTCAATGACCTGGACAATAACAAAGAGGTGATCTATCGTATACCTGCCAGCTCTAAAACCAGCCTAAACCAGCTAAAATTTTACTTTACACTGGAAAAAAACACATTGGATCCAGAGTCCAGACTCTTGAAAACATTTACAAGAAAAAATACTCTTGATTCAATCGGATTTTCGCTTGAATCAAAAGAAATCCTCTTAAATTAAGAGGCTTGATTCTTGATTTAAGCTAGATTCTGATTGAATCAAGAGTACTTTTTCTTGTCGATGTTTTTAAGAGTCTGGACTCTGTGTGTATTCCAGTGTGTGGTTTGTTTAGAATGATTCTTTTGGCTCCTGCGCGGAGGCTATCTTCCTCTTTTTGGGCTAAAAATTCGAAATCTGCCGTGATTTATGACATAATCGATGCGATACATCGAACGCCAGTTCGACCACGCAGAAACCTTGATGAATCATTTTAAGTCGAGATCGCGTTTGTAGCACTAACTTATGAATCGAAGGTAGTAGAATTAGTAGAATTAGCAGAATTAGTAGAGGTTAATATTGGACGCAGAAAATTTAAGAGCCATAAGCATAGATGTGAGTTGTGCATACCCTCCGGTGCCCACTAGGTATCTCCTCTGATGGCTGTAACTTCGTTACGGAAAAAAAGACAAATAAACAGAAAGACGAAAAATTGAAGTTTGTTTCCGGATTAAGAAAAATTAATTGGAGTTTGCTCAGTACTCACTTCAGGTTTTAATTGGGAATTAGAAATTCGTATTTATCAGGTCTAAAATCCTATTTCCATCTTTTTTGTTTATTTCGTCGTCACAAAAGTTTTTACGAACAGGCAAAACTGGCGCAAACAATTAACACGGAGAAAAAAACCTCGTTCGGTGGACCCGAAGTTTAGGTCATAAGGATCTCTGAAGTTTTCGGATTGAGCATCTAAACACTTTAGGTGTAGCTGTCGAGGTTCGGGTCACACATCTGAAACTCCAGTTCTTTCTTCAGATGTGAGAACCGAAGTTTTTCGGATGTGAGAACCGAAGTTGTTCGGATGTGAAACCGAAGTACTTCAGATGTAAGAACTGAAGTTTCAGACGTGTGATCCAAACCTCAGCAGCTGGACCTAAAGTGTTCAGATGCTCAATCCGAAAACTTCAGAGATCCATATGACCTAAACTTCGGGTCCCACGCACGAAGTTTTTTTCTCCGTGAATTAATGAAAATGCAAATTTTCCCGACAGTGTCATAGCCCAAAAATTATTCTCCGCATCCCGCAAGAAACAACGCACATTTGGATTCCAACACGATGGACATGTTTCGAATTCACTGACCCAACGATGAACTCTAACGATAGTGCTAGTTTGTTGGACACTCCTTAGTGCGTCTTAAAAGCAAAATGATGTTCAAACGGCACGTGAATCCAGGAATTAAAAGGAAAACAAGAGCGGACAACAATAAACCAGTTTTTGCCACAAGTGAAAGATAGACGAGCGGATAATTTGCCCGGATCCGAAGAAGACGCAATGGTCACTGGAATGAGTGTAATCAAAGACTCAAACGGCCTTAAATGCTGCCGTGCTAGGGAAAAACGCCGTAAGAACCATCAGGCTTGCCAAATATCCATTTGTAAAACACGAACTTCCTGGTGAACTTATGAATATTTTCCTTCCAATGGAGATATTGTATGTGTGAGGAATTTGCGATTTAACTGTTAATTCTGATGTAAATGTTCGCGAGAAACACGATGGTGCCACTGGTTTTCTATGAAATCAACTCTCAAGCTCAAAAAAAGCTCTAAAGTTGAGGCTAAAATGGAGGGGATATCCCACGCTATATCCTGAGAGTCCACCTCTACATCAAGACAAACTTTCCATGCTACATGCAACATCTCCATTTTTCAGATAATGTTGTTTGCAATTTCATTTGAAGTTACTGAAAATTTTAAGGCAAAATATTAATAACGTTCCTCAAAAATAAACATTTTATCGAAGGAAATTTGGCATTACTCAAATGTTCATACGGCGTTCTTTTTTAGCACGGCAGAATGCGGGGCCAGTTCATCTCGCTTTGCTCTTAAATTGCTGAATTTTCAGTGAAAGGATTACTTTTCGTATTTTTATTTTTGAGGAAAAGAAAGACAAATTTTAAAAATCATTAAAACTTCTCAAACAAAAAACATTTAAAACTATACGGTTAATTTATTATCATTATTTGCTCATAAACACAAAATCAAGGAAAAATAGTATAAGATTTTGTTTGTTTCGATGTTGTAGATCAGTAATTAATTAAGGTACTATGTCTAATGCATTTTACTATAAATTTTCAAAACTGGAATTCTATTTGCGAAACTCGCGGAATATGCTTCCTCAGTTACATGTACTTCATCTCGGTAAAATCTCGTGACTATATGGATTGCATTTTGCAAAAAGGAACCACAAGCATTGCAATGATGCTAAGATTGTGCAACTTCATCTTTTGCAATAAAATTTCGGAAATCGTGAAAAACTATGAAATTTAGATGGTAATTTTTGTCTTAAATTTACAGTTTTTAGCGAGTAAAATAGAAACTATTAATGGATAATCGGGTTTTTCCTCCAAGACAAAAGAAGTTGCACAATCTTAGCAACATTGCAATGCTACTGGTTCCTTTTTGCAAAATGCAATCCATATGATGTGGTGCAGCGTAATTTAAAAATCACAGATTTTTTCCCAAAAAATTCTTGAAATTAAAACATTATCGAATGATCTATGGACTATCAAAGTGTTCTCGATACTATTGCAGATCCCTCTTACACAACTGAATGTCTTGTTTTGAATGCTTTTCAACCCGAAAAAACGAAAATTCCAGTTTGTTACCAAAAAGAGGTTTTTAGAGTCACTCAAGGCATCTAATATCTTCTTTTTTCAGTATATATTGAAAAGATATACCCGAATTGCGTTTGTTTCAAATAGTGCTCAGCTCAGCTCCCTGCTCTGGCCTGTCTTAATGCCATGAACTGCGTTTAGGTAACTTATTGCTCACAGATAGGATGCCGTGCATAATCTCATAGTGTTGTAGGAGAAAATTCTAAGAAGTATTCAAGGTATTTTGTTTATACTGCACCATTAATTGACCTGGAAGTTTCATATTATTGGCTACGGGAACAAGACGAAATGCACTTTCAATTCTTTCCATTAATTTGATAACTGCTCGGCTAAATTCAGTCTGAAACTGTAAAGCTGAGACGAATAAACATTAAGGCAAGATTTAAATGAAAAGGACAGCTTCGAAACGCGTCTACTACAAATTTAAAGTTATTGAGGTACAGTAGAGCTTTTTAAATTTTGACCCTTTTCTTTTAAATCCAGTTTTTCTTTTTCCTGGAATTGTTTTTTTTTTTTTTTTTTTTTTTTTCCTGGAATTGTTTTTTTTTTTTTTTTTTTGGGAGACTTGTTTTTTTTTTGTTGTAACAAGCTAATCAATCATATCACAGTGTTTTCATGGTACTGATTCCTCACTTCTCGTCCAAGTTGAACTTTTTCCCTCCTTTTTAGGGTTTTTTTTTTGTAAATCTGGCAGCAAAAGGAGTGAAGAGGACTTGGGGCGTGATCGACCGGATCACCTTTCGATGGGTTGACACGGGCATGCACCGGTGCATGGAACGAAGACAGACGAATCACTCAACGACGAAAGGGAAAGAGTCGCCTGGCGTTATTGCGGCAACGCACCGCACTAATGAGTGGCGAATCCCGCTGTGCAGGGCTGCCAGGCTCGACTGGAAATTACAGCCTGTTGCAAACAGCTGCTGGTCCAAAAAAGGAGAGTCATTCTTGTGGAGTTCCCGGATGAACATCATGGATGGTGCATGCGGAAACCTAGAAGATTATTTTTGGAGAATAGAGAATCTGCAGTTGTGTGATATTTGATGAATTTTGTGCTTAGGTGGAAACTACTGAGTCAACTGAACACGAGGATACCCTTGGTTCATGAATTGAACAATTATTGAAGTAGATATGACAAAATGATCTAATCTGCGAAAATACGTGTGATTAAATGGGAAACGCCGCCAGATGACGTCACTAGGCGGTGCATTTTCTCACTTTTAAAACTATTTTTATACTATTTTATTTGCCAGAAAAAATTAGAAAAAATACCGTGAAATCAGCTCTATAAGCACTTTTAGATGAAGCAATAGAGAATGTGCATACAAACTCTCCATTTGCACAAAAATGAGCGAAATAGGGCAGTTGCGCTGGTCCGGAATCCTGTTTCGATGCCTGATTCTTGGGGATCAGGTAAAACTAGAGTCCCTTTATACTGAGAGTACAGACAAGGTGAATCCATTTCTGATTGGTTACCGTATTTTAGGCCTCCACAGTGTCACAAACGGGAATAAAGATTACATTTTCACCCATTGCAAAGATTATAATATGGAATGGACCAGGGAATTACGGGATCGGCAAGGAACAAACGGAATGAGAGGAGGAACGGAGAAAGGCATTTGAGAATGGGCCGATCAAAGATTACGAAAAACGTTCAATTTCTGTAATCTTTATTCCTGTTTGTGACTCCATGAGGGGGTGTTGTCTTGACTCTCAGTATAAAGGGACTCTAATCAAACCTGGCCTCCAAATTTTCGAGTTGTCCATACTTTACACTCCGTAATCTACACTCAACTACCTAACCGCCGGTCATCATGTCTTTTTTTTGTGGAAATGGCAACACGGTGTCTGCGAATGTGGAGAGTCGCGGTTGGAAATCACTTTCCTGCTGACAGTGGCCTATCGAGCATCATCGACGCTGTCAGGCCTCGGTCGTCTGGCAAAAGCTCGGCGTCGCGATGCAAGCGTCGGCGAGGGGCATCTTCGGACCCGTCTCAGCACCCAGCTGTCGATCAGTGTCGTCACCTTTTTCGTCCATTGTCTTGTCGACGGAAAGGTCAGCTGCTTGAAAGCGCGCGAAAGCGTCTTCATCGCAGATTTAAACATCTCAATTCAATGGGTCAGGGAACTTTGTGTTTTTTATTTGATACACTGAATGTACCGGGAGGGTGGATTACGTGGTGATTTATTACGTATTTTTGGAGCCGAAATCTTGGAAACTCCGCTTTCAAAAAGTTTAAAGACTTGAAGGAATTTCAAATACTCCGGAATGGCGGGGAAATGATAGAAGTAATCTACTACGGCAGTTAAATCGCTACCTAGTCTGATTTTTTAATGTTTGTTGAAATAACACGGATCTCAATGTAAAATTCTTGCTTGTTTACCACAGAAGACATGAATGAGATTCGATTATTCGATTCTGAAGCTCGCACGAGGAGCAGAGAGTTATATTTTGACGGAGGTCGTAGAAACCCGTGCTCGATTCTGATCGATGCTGGATGACACCATTCGGTTCTGCGCGAAAGCGGCGCAGGCATTTTAAATTTGCGGAAAAGTTGCGCTCGTTGATCTGCCTATTTCTTGGTTCCTGAATTGTTTTTATTGTAAGCGTTTTTATTGCACGCATCGTGTTCCACACGTCATTTAACAACTGAAATTTGTATGCGTAAGTCAAAATCCGTTCACGGTTTAGTGATTTATCATGGGGTTTCATGTTTATGGTTATCCCTTGAACCGCTTCTTTCCTTGGGAGGTTGCTCCATTACGTGGTGGTAATAATTCATTGGAAAAAGTACACAAAAATAGGGAGAAACACATTCGATGATTTTGAAAAGCTTACAAGCAGGCGCCAACCTGCGTATCGTAAAGCGTGTTTCGTCCCATGTAACTTTTCTACTTCTGCGTTAAAATCTCTGAGTCAGCCGAGAAGATTTTACGTTCACCTTCATTTCGAGGAAACGCAATTTTATCTCCTTGTAAGTCTAAATATATGTATTATGTGTTTCGCCTCCATCGAATTTTTTTACTCGTGCGTTAAAGTCTCTGAGTCAGCCAAAATACAGTTCACGTTCTCCTTCATTTCGAGGAAACGCAATTTTATCTTCTTGCATGCCTATATAGTTGCATCACGTGTTTCGCCTCCATCTAATTTTTTTACTCATGCGTTAAAGTCTCTGAGTCAGCCGAGAAAGCCAAAAGAACTAAGATATAACTAATGGCAAAATTGTCCGAAAAGATTCAGCAAGGCCCTTATTTTTCTATCCCAGGGCGGTCCAGATACCCTAACTTAGGGAGACTGGACGATACATACATAAAAGCCGCTTTACAGCACTCCCTCGCGCTCTACGACTCCTAACCTCCACTGCTCTCTTTCAAACCACAAATCTTGGGGGATTGAGCACCTTAACATTTCCGCTTCAATCCATTCCCTCCAACCTTTCATTAGGCGCCCTCTGCGTCTTCTCCCAGGAGGAATTCAAGACTGGACCACCTTTAAAAAATCGAAGTTGGGTAAATGGAAATAGTAAATTGAGAGCACACCGCGGTGGGTGCATTGCTGCGCTGACACGGTGACCAAGAAAACTCACGCATTGAGCGAGCAAGTGGAGCTTGCTCTCGCTCTACGGGGAGTCTCATGCTGCCGTCATAGCGAAGAGAGCAGTAAGTCCATTTCTGTTTGAGCCATGGTTAGCACATGCTCGTATGAGTCTCAAGGCTCATCTCAGCATGCACTTACTGCTCTCTTCGATATCCCGGCAGCGTGGACCGATCTCCGGGGCTAATTCCCACGTTCATCACTGAGGAAGTATCCTCCTGGAGCCAGGGACGGCCCCACAAGGAGAACTGAGAGGACAAAACCGTTCACTGGAAAAAAAACACTTTGGATCTAGAGTCCAGGCTCTTGAAAACATTGACAAGAAAAAATACTCTTGATTCAATATCGGATTTTTGCTTGAATCAAAACGAAATCCGCTTAGATTAAGAGGCTTGGTTCTTGATTTAAGCTAGATTCTGATTGAATCAAGAGTATCACTGGTAATAAAAACCTCTTGGTTCAAGAGTGCAGTTTCTTGTCGCCGGATTTAACAGTCTGGACTCTTGTTGAAACAAGAGTTCAAGACTCTTAAATCCGGCGACAAGAAACTGCACTCTTAAGTCAATGCACCGCGGCATTGGTCCAAGAGGTTTTTTTTACCAGTGTACTTTTTCTTGTCGATGTTCTTAAGAGTCTGGACTCTAGGTCCAATGTGTTTTTTCCAGTGTTCAGTGCATGTATTTAACCTCTTTTTTTCTCTCGAAAATAAATGAAAAACAACAGCGTGACAGCTATAAGACAATATAATACATGTATAAAGGATTTTTACCACCTGTTCCGGCGTTTTTGCAATTTGAGGTAATTGAAGCGATGCTACACAAAACAAATTTATCACAGAAAACAGAAGGTGCTTGGTTCAAACATGATGATTCTTGAATTTGCCGCCAAGAATTTTATTTATCTTGATTCAAGCTGAATTATTTTCTCGATACAAGAAAAATAATGATTGGGTTAAGCAATAACAGTTTATATTAAGCAGAAAAAGTCTTGATTTAATAAAAAATACCTCTTGGCCGCAAATTTAAGATCCTTTCTTTTCCAGTGTGAAGTGTCATTAACGATTTTTTTGCAAATGGGCGTATATGCAGTGAAATGGATCAAAGAATTTCAGAGGAAAGTCGATTGAATTTTAACACGTATTATAACTTATACAAGCAATCCAATCGCTTATAATCTAAACATATCTCAATAGGAAATCAATAAATTCGTGATATCCGTGATTATCCGTTATACTTGTATCCGGGGGGGGGGGGAGGGGGCTACATTCATTACGATGACCAAATTGAAAAACCACGAACATCCCTTGCAGTGTTTCAAAATGTCCCCTACTCATTTTACTCTCTCAAAGAGAAACAATCCAACTGCATAGCTTGATTCATACAGAACATTCACAGTGAGGAAAAATCAAGGAAGTTTTCAAGAAATTACGTCGGCCGGTTATCGAAAGTGACAGGAAGTCTGCAGGGTCGCAAACGGATATACCTGGCTCCGCAATTTAGCTATTGATACCTCGTTCCCAGGAAGCTCAAAGTCGCAACGAGCATTTGTAACCCACAAAAATTATGTGTATTCCGAATCTCACGCTGTTATGCATGCTTGAATCACCCTCCATCGCACATTTGAGGTAAACGTAATCGGATGTTAAAGTAAACTGCGGTAACGGGCTATGAAATAGAGAATTTAATTTTTACGAGCCTCTACTGACGCGAGGGTGGTTAGATAATTCCGGTCTTGCACGAAGGATGCACTGTACGGTTTGGCCAACGTAACTCACGCCAAAAACGTTGGGAGGTCGATAAGCGAATTTTATTTAAAGTTCCGAACGTCTTTGAAAAGTTCTGACCCGGTTTGCCTCATCAATCACCCATAGTGGACACCGTTGCTACCAGATTGGACCAATCAGATTCGTTGGTTTTCCATGGATCGAACCTTTTTAGAACCACCACGCGAGGCGGTACCAAAATCACCTACCAATGTTGCGATTGGCTAGTCACCGAATTGAAAGTTTTAAACTCAAATATAATGGCCGCTCGGTGGTCTGGGCGCAAAAGTAGTGATGAGCCTCTCAATAAAATTCGCTTAAAAAGCTATCATTGAGCTTTTCTTTAGGATACTAAGGAGGGATTCCCTTGTAAATCTCAAAACCTAACTTTTTCGCCCGGCTCGACCAAAATCGCTCTGGTGAAATTCCGCCTCTTTGAACGAAGGTCAATTTTCATCTCACAAATGACTCTAGCATTTAGTCGCATTTTGCAGGAGGGATCAACGCGCTTGCTGCGTTTTCAAAATGTTTATGTAATTTTTTCTCTGATTTAAAAAATACAAGATTCAGTATTAAATGTACAGGTACGTTTTTTAAAAAAAAAAAAAAAAAACAAAAACAAAAAAAACATGAATATTTTCAGGGGCAAATTAAAAACGATTTGCTATTTTGGACATCAGTTTAGAGAAAGGTAAACATGCACGATTTTAAGAACTTTGGAATCGCGCTGGTTCATTTCCGCTGAATGATGCGATTCACATACTGAACTGCATCAGATTACGCAGCACTAACAAACGGACGTATTAGAGAAGTATTTAAATGATCACATGGTACAGGCCCCATCGACACCTGTGGTGTTTACTACACCTGTGGTGTTTACTACACTGTGTGTTTACTACACTGTGTGATTACTGCACTGTGTGATTACTACACTGTGTGTTTACTACACTGTGTGTTTACCACACTGTGTGTTTACCACAATGTGTGTTTACCACACTGTGTGTTTACCACAATGTGTGGTTACCACACTGTGTGTTTACCACACTGTGTGTTTACGACACTGTGTGTTTACTACACTGTGTGATTACTCGTCGGCCTCCTGACATAAGGGCGTAACTACACTCTGCAATGAACCCCGTCGTCCATACAATTTAATGCTTTTCCGGGGTCATGTCAATGTGTAGTTACGCCCTTTGGTCAGCCAGGCGACGAACTGTGTGTGGATGCATAATTCAATCCCGGTATTTCCTCGTGAAATGAGAGTGATTTCTAGCCGTGATAAAAATCGTCGGTTTCCCCACGAAAGAACGTAACTATATTTTAATGTTGCCAAATTTCCTCTCGCAAACGGCAATTTTAACTGTAGAATCTTGGGCAAGTCTATAAATGAAAATGTCATCAATTTTTCATCGGTTCTCATGCAAAAATCCTAAAAATTTTTGATAAAAATTCCATAGGTACATTCTTGTAAGAAAATCAAATTGTTTGAGTCAATTTTTAATGCTTACCGTTACGTTATGTTACGTTCCCTTGTCCAGGAAACGACGAAATGAACGTATTTACTATCAAACGGAACTATGTGCATTAAGATTTGAGCCCTGAGACCCATAAGAATATACGCATAACAGGGCTCTCGTCATAACGCACACAGTTCCGTTTGGCAGAAATAGGAAAACATTGCTTGGTAAGAAAATCAAATTGTTTGAGTCAATTTTTAATGCTTTACGTTAAGTTACGTCCTTCGCCCGGGAAACGACGAAATGAACGTATTTCTATCAAACGGAACTAAGTTCATTAAGATTTGAGCCCTGAGACCCATAAGAATATACGCATAACAGGGCTCTCGTCATAATGCACACAGTTCCGTTTGGCAGAAATAGGTCCGAATGAGGAGAGGAAAAGGAACCAGTTCCTCGAAGAAACGTCGCGAATGTGACTGAAACGGCTCAGCAGCAGGTCGATTGTTGAATCGTTATCGAATGATTCTGATCGATAACTCCCTATCTTCACAATGCTATATATCGATCAAGGTCATTCGATAACGATTCAACAATCGACCCGCTGCTCGTGTTTCGAACGATTCTTGCCGGAATGACATGAGGAAGAATCACTGCTGCGCTCGAATCAAAACAGAACCTCTCGCTGAACCGTTAGCCATAACGACGGCGAGGCAGAATCAGCTGCTCTTAAAAATGGGTCACTTATGTAGTTATGTACTTGCAGAGTAAACATTCTTGTTCAAATCAATCGAACTGCTCTTCACGGAGCATTGACTTCTCTCCGCAGAGAACCTCAACGTTCGAGATGCAAGACGAGATGACTCCGGAGGGAAGAGAATATGATATTATCCCTCCTTTGAATTATTCCCTACTTGTGATTCCAGAGGTTGGACTGAAAATAAATTCAAAAGGTTTCGAGCACAAGTGAGAAAAACTTCGAAGTGAATTTCACATTTTGAAAAACAGCAGAGTAAATGAATCATAGCGTGTTTCGTCCCATGTAACTCTTCTACTTCGCGTTAAAGTCTCTGAGTCAGCCGAAAAGAGTTCACGTTCACCTTCATTTCGTTGACACGCAATTCTAAATAGTTGTATCATTTGCTTCGCCTCCATCTAATTTTTTTTTGCTCATGCGTTAAAGTCTCCGAGCCAGCCAGAAAGCCATTTTTTAGTCAATTTTTTCCGGAACAATGACCAAATATAAGCGTCTGCTTTCTCTCTTATTTCCTCCGCTCCTTCTTCTTTCTTTCTTCCTTTTCCCACCTTCTTCGCGCAAGCGGGGGGGGGAGGGGGAGCTGCACCTGCCTCCCCCTTCCTCTGGATCTGCCTATGGACGACTATAGTGAGAATGAAAACACACCAACTCGAAAAAAATGAATAATCAAGACACTTACAAAACTGCACAGTAGATGAAGGAGGTAGTCTAGGAAAAATATTTTTGAAGCAGAAAAACAAGTACTTAAAGATACTTTAAAGGTCCAAGTTAGAACAGATGCGCTAACTTAGTGACCTTTATAAAAATTGACTGTCTTTAATGAAAATTGAGCATTTTCGAGTTACCGAGTTGGTGTGTTTTCGTACACTCACTGATTCAAATGTGAGATAACACAAAACAGGAAAAAAGGATCTTGGACCTCTGAGGCAAAAAATAGTGATCGGATCTGTAATACTGTCATCCACAGCAGAAATGCCGTAACTCCAATCGGACTGCATTTTGCAATTTGGAACTATAAATTCTGGCCCATTTGAAAAAACACTTATGTGCATAGGGAAACTAATAGCACATGCGTTGTTATTAAACTGGGCCAGAATTTATAGTTCCAAATTGCGAAATGCAGTCCAATCTACCCTCAGCACTTTTCTCCCGCACATACTGATCTATCACAAAGAAAACCTGATCCGTGGGATGTTTTATTTTGTACATTTTGAATTCTCAGTGGTGCGCCACAGTTATTTGTGGATAAATGATCGTTACTTTTTCGGTTAAAAAGCGTTTTTTCGGGAAATAGCTGACAAATCTAAAATGGAGTTACGGGCGTTTTTTCTGAGTACGGCAGAGTAAGGGACCTAATAACCTTCCTTAACTTACTTTCAAAGACATAAAAGAAGAAAATCTGAGAATTTTGGCGCAAGTTTGACCCTGAAAACACTACATTTACATTTACATAATTGAAGCTGGAAAATTCACAGCCTTATCACACTAAAAAAACTTACACTAGTTTTATATCCAAAATTTAACTATAGCGAGCTCATCTAGAGACTATCACTGTCAGGCTTGCACGGGTGAAATAAAAAATATGAAATATTGACAATTTCCGTGAAATATTCACAAGGTTATGCAAAATTTGAAACATACTTTCAGGGGCTGGGTATGCAACACGCACTAAAAAACACCAGAAAGCAAAAACCAGTCGCCTCTCATTTCATTTCGCATTTAATTTTGAAAAGAATTATTTAGTATTTTTCACATTTTGAAATTGCATGCAAAATTTCAAATGAAATCTCAATATTTTATTTATCACAAAAAATTGCAACTCTGTCACCTATCGATAGTCACCAAAATCATGGAAATCGGCACAGTGACAAATTGAAATAGCCCACGTGCATTGCGACAAAAAATGAAAATCTAGGGCGTCAGAGAGCCTATAATAACGAAACAAACACACGAAATACTATTACACTTGGCGAAAAAAAAATCAGTGTGCGAATCGGGAAAGAGTGAAGCGTCGAAGTTGCGAATGTGTGTCGATAGATACACTTACCTTTCATCGCGGGAAGTCCTCATTTTTCCTGCGTGTCGTTAAACGAGACTTGCGCCGGCTTAGACATGCGATGCCGGGCGTTGTTGCCGAATCTGGGTCAAGAAGATTTTTAAAACTGGACCTAGAACGTAACTCGTTTTTATTGCACTGGATAAAAAAAAAAAAAAAAACACATTGGATCTAGAGTCCAGACTCTTAAAAAACATCGACAAAAAAAAATACTCTTGATTCGATCAGATTTAAGCTGAAAAAAGAGAGCCCAGCCTCTTAATTTGAGCGGATTTCCTTTTGATTTAAGCTCAAATCTGATTGGAACAAGAGTATTTTTTCTTGTCAATGTTTTCAAGAGTCTGGACTCTAGATCCAAAGTGTTTTTTTTTTTTCAGTGTGCTCATATTTTTGCAGCTCCTTCGTACAGTCCACACTGAAAAAAAAAAAAAAAAAAAAAAAAACTCCAGCCGTGGATGCCGTACGTACGAGCTACTTAGACATACCGTCCGCGTTCCGGGCTCAGAGGCCGGAATTTCCAGCCGTATCAGCCGGAGTAATCGCAACTACGGCTCCAGCACCCGGAACTTTCGGCCATGAACTTTTTTTTTTTGGTGCATTATTCAACTGTTGATAAACCAATCTTGAGAGGGGAAAACTTCAACTTCACAGTGGCAAGGCGTGAATGATCAATTATCGATTTTTGCCCCATTTTAAGCTATGGTAAATAATCCATCATTGATGTGTTCCTTGTGAAAACCCTGTTTATCGGTCGTTTCCCATAGGTTTCAATGGCAGATCAATCGATATATTGCAAAGTACGCCATGCCACTGTTGACTTTGTATGTAGCCCTCAGGCTAGGGTGTCCCTTATTTTTCAAAGTTGAGAAATTTTCATGGGCAGTTTTTTCAAACCTTAATGCGGCCCAAAAAAATTAGAAATCGTTTTGAAAAAAAAACAATTTTAATTTTTTTAAGGGGTCTCTCAAGCGCTCTAAAGGGCGTAGGTGTAAAAATGGATAAATTGGCAAAAGTATAGTCTATAAAGTATAGAATAATATGTTATAATGCAATCTTGAGAGGCTATCGAGCTGGCAGCCTTGAAATAGAAGAGAGATCGCGCAGATATTCTTTTCGCCGGTGATGGACAGCCCTCCTGTAAACCCCCCCCCCCCCCCCCCCGCGTAACGGATGTTTGCGTATAGCTTCGTCCGGCACGCGTCAGTAACCAGACATTGCGAAATGGGAAAAATCAAACGAGCTCGCCAATGTTAGAACCAATCACCTCAATTTTCCAAAGAGCTCTGAAGTCCGTAAGAATGCTTGTATTCCGAGGTCCACCAGATGATAGACATTTGGGGTTTCAGCATCAACCGATTCAAATGACATACAAATCGCGAGAGACACATGCCGAATATCATATCGGCACACGGTGGATCGAGTCAATAAGAGAGGTCGGATAAAATTTGGAAACTTTGAGCGCTTGACTCAGTTTATACAAAACTTTGAGGTTATAAAAGTGGTTTTCTCGTGAAATTCTCTTCTTAGAGCACCCCTTGAAATTTAAAATTTGACGAAATAAACATCAACATTTGCAAAATTTTGTCAAAAATGTCATGTCCGACTTCTTGAATTGACCCGATCCACTGTGCGGCAGTCGTGAGCCGGGGGCGCTGGGGAGACAATACGGCTGAGATTGGAATTACGACAAAGTGGTTGAAAAGAGGTTTGAATGGAGAACTTAACATTGGCTCGTTGGTAGACTGAGATCCAATCATCTTTTAAAAAACAGAGCACCTGTCGATAGGAGAGTATTGCCGGAGATTCATTCCAGCGAACACCGACTGCAAAAGAAAAACTCCGCGTAAACGTGTGAACGTCACCAAATTTTTCCGGAAAAATATTTAATTATGAAAAAAAATATGGAGATTTTGACTTAGAATTCTTAGACACACTAGAGAAAATTGCGAGGAAAATTATCTGAAAACAGCAAAATAAGACAGGAAATGCGTCATTCAATAATTTTTCTAGTTTCACTAAGCTCTTCCAAATTTTTTACGCGCATTTTTGTTGTTAGGTAAAATGTTTCTACGGATCTGGGTATTTCGTGGAAAATTTTAAAACCACCTAGTGCTACGGCCCCCGCCCCCACCCCCAAAAAAATACATACATTTTTTTGGAAATTTGTAGTTTGTACTTAAAAAATAAATCACATTTTGAAGAAATTTTACAATGCGCGAATGCTCATGCGATTCTCATCCTTATCACAGTGGTATAAACCGTCAAGATATCGATCATTGGTGGATTCAGCAAATTGGCAATATTGTCCTTTCTCCATTTAAACCTATGGAAATGTATCGATTCTTTGAGGAGCTAGGTGTTTCGCCAAGAATCGATTATTTAGCATAGGTTTAAATGGAGGAAATCCGGTGTTGCCGTATGCCGTATTGCTGGATCCGCCTCTGATATCGATTGGCAAACTGGAGAGTCCACAGAGACCCAGTGGCCGAGGTCAATTGGCCTGCTCGCCGTCTGTGAGATGAAGAAAGAAGTAGTAGTAGTAAAATAATTTTATTTTCAAGCGGTGCTTTAGCAACTGAGGCCATTTACACCTCTGAAGAGGGCAGTAACAGTAATAAATTTACATGGAAATATCAGTAAAAATACAAAAGGGTTGAGGGAAAGGTTAAATTTTGAGATTAGTGGAGCGCATAAATTCAAAAAGTTTCACAGGATGAGTATTCAGAAGTAAATTTTTAAGAGAGGGTAAGGGGTAGGGAAAAAAACGTTTTCGGATATCTTTATAAAGTGGGCAACTTATAAGAACGTGATCTACCGTTAAGGGGGAATTTGGACAAGAAGTGCAAGCAGGACGGTTTGATTGGGTCATCAAATAGCTATGGGAAAAATTTGTGTGACCAATTCTCAGTCTAGTTTGGACTACTTGTTGAAGTCGAGTCAAATGAAAGTTTTCGGATGAAGGTGAAGTAGGCAATGCAGGGGGGCATTTAGCATTGGTGAAATGCTGCCACTCAGTAACCCAATGGTGGAGAATTTTTCCTTTTATATCTAGAAACAGATCTTTAGAGGTAACCGATCCCTTCGAGAAGGGGCCAATTGAAAGGCTAGACTCCCTAGCTGCAGAATCTACTCGAACATTACCCGGAATATTAACGTGTCCTGGGCACCAACAAAACAGGATAGAGAAATTTTTAGATATAAGGGTGAAGACTAGATTCTGGATCTGGGTAAGGATTGGGTGAGGATTATTGGGGTTACCTAAAGCACTTAATACACTATATGAATCTGAACAAATAATTGATTGTTTACAATCTGTATTATGGACATAATTTAAGGCTTTGGAGATAGCTAGAGCCTCAGCTGTAAAAATAGATGTGACTGGTGATAATTTAAAAGAGTATATTTCGTTCAGATCGCAACTGAAAGCACATGCAGTAGAATTAACAGTTTTAGATCCATCTGTATAGAATGGCTTATGCTCAGCATGAGAATCAATGACTGAGAAAAAGTTCTGTCTCATTTCAGCTTGAGATAAATTAGCTTTTGCAATAACCGGAACATTTAAAACATTTTCCGTAGGTAATGTCTGCCAAAAAGGGAAAATAGGTTTTTTAAATTTTAACACATCATTAAAATTAGTAAACCTGAAAACAGAAAGATACAATTGGTTTTTGAATGTAAGTAATTCTTTGAAGGTTTCAGGAAATGTATTAAACGATTTCATCTTAGCGAGGTGTTTTGCGAGCAGTAATTGTCTTCTATAATAAAGGGGAGGCTCACGAGCTTCTATACATAGACTAGATGATGGACTTGACTTAAAAGCACCTGTTGAAATTCGAATACCTGTATTATGAATGGCATCTAAAGTTTTGAGGGTAGAGGGGCTGGCAGTCCCATATATAAAACAGGCATAATCTAATTTTGATCTAATCAGAGATCGATAAAGATTGAGCATAGTGAATTTATCAGCGCCCCACGAGGTGTGTGATAAAAATTGTAGGATTCTTAATCTAGACATACATTTATTTTTAAGGGAAACTATGTGCTCGGACCAATTTAACTTTCGGTCAAAAATCACGCCGAGAAAATTAACAGAGGGGTAAAACTGGATTTGTGCATCATTAAGGAATAATTTAAAACTAGGAATTCTATACCTTCTGGTAAAAATAATGCCCTTTGTTTTAATTGCTGAAAATTTGAAACCCGTAACTTCTGACCATTCTTCGAGGTTACGTAGAGTTTCATTTAGTTTTCTTTTGGCATATTTTTTACTATTTGTTGTTATATAAATACAAAAATCATCAACAAATAATGAAGCTTTAACATCTTTTGGTAAACATTTAACTATATCATCGATTGCAATCAAAAAAAGGAGAACACTAAGAACACTTCCCTGAGCAACTCCATTATCTTGAGAGAAAAGGTCAGAAAATGTTTGATTAACTTTCACTCGGAAAGTTCGATTAGAAAGTAACTGTTGGAGGAAATACGGAAGGTTTCCACGCAGGTTCCAACTAAATAGTTTTTCTAAAATTCTATGGCGCCATGTTGTATCATAGGCTTTTTCAATATCAAAAAAGAGAGCAACGGTGAACATTTTTTTCTTAAAGCCTCCTAAGATTTTTGTTTGAAGGTTAAGCAGGTGATCAATGGTAGACCGACGTTTTCTAGCACCACACTGAATATTTGTTAATAAATTATTAGAGTCTATAAACCACCAAAGGCGCGCAGCTACTAGCTGTTCATACACTTTACATAAGGAAGAGGTAAGAGAGATGGGTCGAAATCTGGATGGATCAAGTCTATTATTGTTATCTTTAGGAACAGGGATTACTATGGCTTCTCTCCATTCCTCAGGGAAAAAATTGGAGGACCAAAATAAATTGAACATATCTAATAGAGTTGAAATCATGGAATCAGGGAGATTTTTTAACATTTCGTTATGGACCATATCAGGGCCGGGAGCTTTATTTTGTAATTTCTTAAGAACGGTTTTGAGTTCAGACATGGTGAATGCTACGTTATAGGACTCAGAATTATCAGAGTCAAAATTTATCTCTTGGGCTTCATTTTGCTCTTTTTTAAGTAAGAAATTGTCAGAATAATTCTCGTTACTGGAGTAATAATGAAAATTTTCAGCTAAACAGTTTGCAATAGTTTTCTGGTCAGAGATAATCTGGTTATTTTTAATCAAATTTGGAATTGCTAGAGATTTATTTGTCCCTGAGAATAGTCGAATTGCATTCCACACTTCAGCGGGAGTTGTATTACAATTAAACCTATTAACAAAATTTTTCCAGGATGCAGCTTTGGCATCTTTAAGGACCCTTTTTGCCTGAGCACGACTTTTTTTAAATTTGATAAAATTTTCAATCGAAGGATCTTTTTTATATGCTCTGAAAGTTTTATTCCGATGAGAAATTGAAAGTTTGCAAGCTTCATTCCACCAGGGGACTGAAGAGCGTTTGGGCGAGATTTTGTTGCGAGGGATTGATTTTTCTGCAGCGTTAAGGATCCTAAACTTTACCTGTTCATATACCTCTGAAGGGCTACCAGCCAATTTCCCACTCGATTCACACATTTGTCTAAAGAGCGACCAATTAGCCTTGTTCAAGTTCCAAGTAAGAACATCGGAAGCAGCAGGTTTACTTTTTTTTGTTAAAGTCGTGACAAGAGGAAAATGATTACTTGAGCATAGATCTGCATGAACATACCACTTTAAACGGGGAAATATACCAGGAGAACAGACGGTAAGATCAATACTTGAAAAAGATTGATGAGTGAAGGAAAAATGAGTCGGATCATGTCCATTCAGAAGCATAAAATGGTCATTGTTTAATAGACTTTCGACAATACGTCCTCGACAATTTACTTTTGTTCCACCCCACAATGGATTATGGGCATTGAAGTCCCCACACAATATAAAAGGTTGGGGTAACTGAGAAACAATATTTTTCAAATCATGTTCAGAAATTTTTTGGTCAGGGGGTAAATACAAACTACAGATGGTTAAATTTAGATCATCAACTGTTAAGAGAATAGCAACTGATTGAAGATTAGTATTGAGTGTGACAGTTCGCGGAGAGTAACTGGTCTTTGCTAAAAGTGCTACACCACCACTAGCTGCAAGGCCTTCAGTGAAGTCCTTTCTAAAGATAGAATAATGTTTCAAAGAGGGGTTATTTTTTGCTTTAAACTTTGTTTCTTGTAAAGCAATTGCAAGGGGTTGAAATTTACAAATTATTTGTTTTAATTCTTCATGATGGGAATAATACCCATCAATGTTCCATTGAATTATTGGGCAGTCCATATATGCATCTAAATTTTTGAAGAAATGGAGGATGATAAAGAGTTGTCACTATCGTCAGATGAGTTAAGTTCGGTATCTAAAGTTCGCACCAGTCGATCTATTCTCGCTTTCACATTTTTGGAGGACAGCCTAGAACTTACTTGCTTTAAGAGGTCGGCTAACTCACTTGTATTACTTGTATGCGTTTGGATTATTTCAATGGGTTTCTTAGAATTTTTAGTTTCCGATAACATTGTTACGACTTCAGTTTCAGTGAAAGGAAAAACTTGTTCTTCAAGGGATATTTTAACAGCCTCTAAAATCTCATTTGACTCTTTTTTCAATTTTAAAGCTTTTTTCTTCTCTTTTTTCGAAGGCAGGTGATCATCAAGGGGGGAGGCTGCCGCAACACTTGTTTCAGCAGGTTCGATACACTTTGGAGAATCCTCAATTGATAGGGTATTCTTATCATGTAAGTCCTGAACATTTAAGGAGGAACTCACAGCTGTACCTGTCAAGGGGGACTCTGATTGACAGTTCTGGGCTGCAGGCAAGGGAGGGGTCGATTCAGCAAAGTCCATAACCTCTGAGTCATTCGGGGGAGGGACAGGGTTTGGTGCCTTAGGTTGATTACCCAACATTAAATCAGGCTTCGGAGGGGTTTTAGCTTTAATTAGTCTATCAGCAATTTTACTACTCTTCGCATTTTTCATATCACCCGAGTTTTGGACGCAATCGTTGGTTTTGTGTTGAGTAGTCATGCAATTGAAACATCTATAATCTTCTATCGAAAGGAAAATTCGAACATCTTCCCCCTCATGAGGGATGAGGAAAGATTTAGGCAAAGTAGGAGAATCTGGTTTTTTTACCACATAGACTTCCCGTCGAAGGGATTTTATGTGAGCATATTTTGGGTTCTTTAATCCCGCGGACAAAGTCTGTACTGGAGAAACAATATTGACATATTCTGACAAACCCGATATAAGATACGTGTCTGAAATTTTGGGCAATACATTTGAAAGAACCAGACGAAAAGCCGGGTTAACAAGTCTTCTAATTAACAGGGATCCAACTTTCGTATTTATTTCTTTAGTTTCGACGATCTTATCTACTAGAGCTAAAGATGAGAGGTAGAAACACATGCGATTATTTGAAATTTTTGCGGCATATAAAATGTCAGCTGGTGGAATAATTTTTGATATCTCATCGAGATAATCAACCAAAGTGAGTTCATTATGAGCGGGAATTATAATTGCGAGTTGTTTAGACGATTGGAGACTGGACGGTTGGTTTTGGGTAGAAGGGTTGAGAGGGTTTTCAGAGAAGGTACCTGAGGATTTTGGTTGGGTAGTGGAGGAGGAGGAGGAGGAGGAAGGGGAGCCACTCGAAGCTTCAGCATACGACATAGGTGCATCAACAGGAGTAGGGACATGGAGTTGTGAGGTTAGGTGTTGGTGGTGCTGCTTTTGAGGTAGTAAAGGAAAGGCAGTAGTGGAAGGCGCGATACGCGGAGGCTGATTTTCGGGCGATGTCAGCTGAGTTGTAGGTCCCGTTTCACATTTTCGTTTGGACAGAGTTTCCTCTGATGAGGAGGTACTCTGTTCCGCTTGTTTCTGCTTTCTTTCGCGTTTCATTATTCGCGGACAACAATCAAACGCAAGAAGGATTGGCGGTAACTAAGGAAACGCACAGGAGATTTTGTAAAAAGTTTAATGTTAGTACATTTTTTTTAAGGTTATCAAACACTTAATTGCATTAATTATTTGACTTTAAAGGGTTCACGAGTCAAAGCGGAGCAATCCCTATTGAACTTTTAAAGTTGGAGTAACTTAACACAAAAACCACTGCAAAACCGCACCCATTTTGATAAAGAAAATCAAAAAGGCCGGGAGCAAAAAACCCGCGACATGACTCGGTCAAGCGATCGAAGCGAATCCCCGAAGAAAGAAGAGAGGAAGAAAGAAAGAAAGTAGTAGTAGTAGTAAAATAATTTTATTTTCAAGCGGTGCTTTAGCAACTGAGGCCATTTACACCTCTGAAGAGGGCAGTAACAGTAATAAATTTACATGGAAATATCAGTAAAAATACAAAAGGGTTGAGGAGAAAGGTTAAATTTTGAGATTAGTGGAGCGCATAAATTCAAAAAGTTTCACAGGATGAGTATTCAGAAGTAAATTTTTAAGAGAGGGTAAGGGGTAGGGAAAAAAACGTTTTCGGATATCTTTATAAAGTGGGCAACTTATAAAAGAAAGAAAGAAAGAAAGAAAGAAAGAAAGAAAGAAAAAGAAAGAAAGAAAGAAAGAAAGAAAGAAAGAAAAAGAAAGAAAGAAAGAAAGAAAGAGAAGAAGAAAAGGAGAGTATACCATTTAAGAGGAGCCTTGGTTGCGGGTGCGGGCGGGGTATCCCTGAAAGTCGTGAGAATATCAAGAATATTTTTATAAACTCGGCAACGTGTCTTCAAAGAAGCCTTAAGTGGACTCTTGGAGTCGTGTCGCTTGATCATGTCCGGGTATCATCATGTTTTGCTTCCGAAAAAAACTTACTGTCCGGCGATGTCGGTTCATTGTAATAATACCGAGGATGTCAGCAGTATATGCTAAAATCATATGCAGTCACTTTATTTTTCTAAAATGGTATACATGACGCTGCATTGGGAAAAAAACACATTGGATCTAGAGTCCAGACTCTTGAAAACATTGACAAGAAAAAATACTCTTGATTCAATCGGATTTTTGCTGGAATAATAACGAAATCTGCTTAAATTAAGAGGCTTGGTTCTTGATTTAAGCTAGATTCTGATTGAATCAAGAGTACTTTTTCTTGTCGATGTTTTTAAGAGTCTGAACTCAAGATCCAATGTGTTTTTTTTTTCCAGTGTGGGTTTTTTATTGCAATGATCCGGCAACAAGTCATTCACGTCTCCAATTCCATGTGTATCATCTGCAGAAACCAGTTCTGGTTCGGATTCGCAATGATACCCGGGCCACTGACGAAAGAAGGTTTACTGACCAAAATAAAAGTCCCAAACGCGAAAAACATTACGAATTCCACCGAGAACGATAAAACGAAAGTGAAGGAGCGTCGAATTACCGCTCGGGGATCGATTTTTATCCGGGATCTGATTTACGACTGGTTTTCGGCCGGATTTTCGCTAATCCGGAGTCAAATGGTCCTGTAACTCGACCAAAAACCGAGAATAAATCGTCCGAATCATCAAAAGCGAACCTCCTGGGTAAGCTCTCAGACGTCGTTAAAAATCAATTCACATCTTGTTGAACGCGAATCATCGAGATTTTTGACTGATTAGCGTGGACGTGGAGGTGTATTGTAAAAAATACACCGGCCGAATCCTCATAAATCAGATAAAAATTACACTCCCTACCCACAGTTCATTTAAGTATTGAGCATATACTAAGCTTTGAAGAGAGAGTCTCGGCCACATTTGAAAAAAAAACTTTAAAAAAATCCGAGGTAAGGGTAATTTTAAACATGACTGATGACATGATTTCTCCTGCCAAAAAGTTGTAATCCACCTACAAGAGTTTCCTATCTCAAAAACGGCCTTTATTTAGATAAGAATCAACAGTCAAATCGCAAATTCCTCACACATGCTGCATCTCCATTTCTAGACACTTTTGTACGCAATTTAATCGAAAATATATCTGAGAATTTCAAGGAAAAATATGCATGAACGTTGTCGAAAATACAAGTTTTATTAATGGATATTTGGCAACTCTCGAATGTTCATATGACGTTTTATCGTAGCACAGCAGAGTTGTCCTCCTCTCTCGTCGATGCAACCAGAACTGCTGTCACTTTGCGTGGTTGCCAAGTTGTTATGGTAGAGGCTCGATTTATCTCGTTAGATGACCCATAAGGATGTTCGATGACGAATGAAACAAATGGGCGACTTTCCTACCCCGGCGTTAAAGTCTCCGGAGCATAGGTTTTTCTCTCTACTACTAAAAGGATCGCGTTTAGCACAAACGAACCAGGCCACATGAGCTATTGCAGCTAATGAAACAAATGGGCGACTTTCCTATCCTTTAGTTAAAGTCTCGGGAGCATAGGTTTTTCTCATTCTTAGGTTAGGTTTTCTTCATAAGTTCATTTAGATGACCCATGAGGATGTTCGATGACGAATGAAACGAATGGGCGACTTTCTTACCCTTGCGTTATAGTCTCCGGAGCATAGGTTTTTCTTTCTACTACTAAATGGACCGCGTTTAGCTCAAGCTGATGGGTCGTGGTTGAAGGGGGGGGGGGGGGGTCACAAAAGTGCAGCGTCCTGTGGAACTCGTCCCTGTCTGCGAAGACCACTCAGAGAGCGGCGCTGTTTTCACGTCAGAAGAAGCGAGATGGCAACACTCTCCCTCCATTGGTACTCTAGAGTTTCCCGGAAAGCGCGTGGAATGAAAGTAAAAGCTCCAGGAAAAACCAAGAGTGTTTGTGAACCGGAGTCGGGCCGATGCCGGGAAGGCGGTCGCCGTTGCTCAAGGTCTCGGTCTCGTCGAGCCATTGTTGCCAGAAAGTGCTGATAAATCAACACTTCCCCCATCTACACCGATTTAAAATATCCGAAATTTATCGCACGATCCGGCACCCTCGCTCGGACCGTTGTCAGTCTGGACCGCGAGACGGCGGCGTGGACGCGACACTTCCAAACGTGGACACAGCGGCGACTGCTAAGTGTACACACTGGACACTGCTGAGTAAGAACCGCGTAACTCGAATGGCAACCCCGATTAGATACGTGTTTTTTTAAAAACGCGGCAGACTGCAGGACACTTCAAGAAAGGATGCTCAAGTCGTTCGCTTTCTCCGTCCGTGCCCGTTGGTGAGTCTCTTCCGATTGTCGGTGAGCCTCTTCTGATTGTTGGTGACCGGCCGCGGCCCCCGGCCAATCAGCGCTGTTGCCGTCGAGTTCCTCCCCCAATCAGGGGTTCTGACCTTGAGGATGGGACAGTCGAAGCGAATTTTATTTAGAGGTTCGGTACTACTTTTGTGCCCGAACCTCCGAACTGCCATTCTACTTGAGTTCGGAACTTCCGATTCGGTGACCAACGAATCGCAACGTTGGTGCGTGATTTTGATACCACCTCGCGAGGTGGTTCTAAAAAGGGTTCGACACGTCGAAAAGCAAAAGATCTGATTGGTCGAATCTGATGACAACGGTGTCCTTTGGTGTTTGTGGTTGATGAGACAAACCGGGACAGAACTTCCAAAAGAGGTTCGGAATTTCAAAGAAAATTCGCTTTTGGGCTGCGTTAAGCGAGAAGGAACCAAGCCACATCAGATATTGCCAAATTGATTTGCATGGGCAATTCAATTTTTTATAGGAAACGATCGATCGACAAAGCCGTGACTCGATCGACAAACCCGTGAATTGATCGACAAACCTGTGATTTGGTCGACAAACCTGTGAAGCGAACGAATCGGTGTCGATTGAATCACGTCGATTAGCGATAGGCTGATTATTGAAATTAACAGACAAAGCTATATATATATAGAAGACATAGGGAGTATGGAGCGATTCTATTGGTTGGAGTGAGGGGTCCCTGTAAACTGGAGGGATAAAATGGGCCGCGTTGCGCAGAAAGGAACCAAGCCAAATCAGCTATTGCCAAACTTAATTGAGCACTTTACTTTTTTACAAGAAACTGTTTATGCGGATTTTTGTCCAAAGTTCAGGAAGTGTTCTGCATTGTACAAAGAAGATTCCTCAACATTTTTGAAGGAATCCGCACGAACGTTATCCCTTGTAAGAATTTAATTGCCCGGTTAAATTCGGCAATAGCTGATCTGGCTCGGTTCTTTTATGCTAAACGCGGTCCATTTAGTAGTAGAAAGGAAAACCTATGCTCCGGAGACTTTAACGCAAGGGTAGGAAAGTCGCCCATTCGTTTCATTCGTCATCGAACATCCTCATAGGTCATCTAAATGAACCTATGAGGAAAACCTAACCTATGAATGAGAAAAACCTATGCTCCGGAGACTTTAACGCAAGGGTAGGAAAGTCGCTCATTTTTTTCATTAGCTGCAATAGCTGATGTGGCCCGGTTCGTTTGTGCTGAACGCGATCCTTTTAGTAGTAGAGAGAAAAACCTATGCTCCGGAGACTTTAACGCGGGGGTAGGAAAGTCGCCCATTTGTTTCATTCGTCATCGAACATCCTCGTGGGTCACCTAACGAGATACATCGAGCCTCTACCATAACAACTTGGCAACCACGCAAAGTGACAACAGTTCTGGTTGCATCGACGAGAGAGGAGGACAACTCTGCCGTGCTACGGAAAAACGTCGTATGAACATTCGAGAGTTGCCAAATATCCCTTAATAAAACATGTATTTTCGACGACAGTCATGCATATTTTTCCTTGAAATTTTCAGATATATTTTAGATTAAATCGCGTAAATTTTGGCGAATAATATTCACAATGTAGATGTTGCATGCGTGAGGGATTTGCAATTTGACCATTAATTCTTATGTAAAAGTTCACGAGAAACACGATGATGCCACTGGTTTTCTCTGTAACCAACTCCCAAACTCAAAAAAAGCTCTCAAGTTGAGGCTAAAATGGAGGCGATATCCCACGCTATCCCGAGAGTCCACCTGTACATCAAAACAAATTCTCCATGCAAAGATAGGGAGCAAATACATTAGCAGGGTTGCCGTGTTTTCAGTTTTAGAGTCCCCAAATAAAATGGCAGCCGTGTCAATGTATTTCCTCCCTATCTTTGCATGGGGAGTTTGTTTTGATGTAGAGGTGGACTCTCAGGATAGCGTGGGATATCCCCTCCATTTTGGCCTCAACTTGAGAGCTTTTTTTGAGCTTGGGAGTTGATTTCAGAGAAAAGCAGTGGCACCATCGTGTTTCTCGTGAACTTTTATATAAGAATCAACGGTCAAATCGCAAATCCCTCACACATGCAACATCTCTATTTTCCCAGTAAATTCGGTTTTTATTGGAAGAAGCTTGACAACGTCTGCAGGCTCATACGGCGTTCTTCCTTAGCACAGCAGAACTGGACAGGCGAATGGGAGGCCGGGAAAGACGACCGCGGGCTATGTGCTTCTTTCTCCGTTTCATCATTTTGCATGCGCGATAATGACTCTCCGCGCCCGTTGCATAACGCTATTAATCCACCTCGCTTGCACTGCCGTGGTTAGTAAAAACGCCGTATAAACCTTCTGGCGTTGCCAAATTTCCTTTCATAAAATACGAGTTTATTGAGAAAGCTGTCGATATTTTTCTTGCAAACTGTGTTCGCACTTTAATCTAAATTGGACTGCATTTTGCAAAAAGGAACCAAGAGCATTGCAATGTTGCTAAGATTGTGCAACTTCTCTTGTCTTGGAAGAAAAACCTGGTCATCTATAAACATTTTCTATTTCACACGCTGAAGACTGTAAATGTAAGCCAAAAATACCATGTAAATTTCATATTTTTGCATGATTACAGTAATTTTATTGCGAAGGGTGAAATCGCACAATCTTAGCAACATGGCAATGCTTCTGGTTCCTTTTTGCGAAATGTAATCCAATTATCTGAAAATTTGAGGGAAAAAATGGACCGAGTTTAACAGAGAGGAACCACGCCACATCAGCTGTTGCCACATTTAACTGGGTAATGCAATTTTTCACGAGAGAACGTTTGTGCGGATCCCTTTGACAATTTTAAGGAGCTTCGTACAATGCAAAAAATTCACTGAAATTTTCTTGAAAATTCAGACAACCGTTTTCATGTAAGAAATGAAATTGCCCGATTAAAGGCGACAGCTGATGTGACTTGGTTCTTTTCAGTTAACGCGGTCCAAATATGCATGACTTTCTTCAAAAATTAATATTTTATCAGGGGAAATTCTAAAACATTCAAATGTTCATACGACGTTATTCTTAGCACGACAGTGCATTTCTTTGCCCCGGAATTTTACGATTTTATCCGGGAGACAATTTCCACAGTATGGTTGGCTAAAATAGTGGCATTTTGGGAATGATAACAAGGAAGTAGGATCGAACATTACTAGATCGAAAACAAGAACAGACCATTAGACAAGGCTTGAATTTAAGCATTCTGATATTTAATTATAATATCGGGGGAAAAATCGATACTCGATCACCCCTCGCCAATGGCCCGATGGTGTTAGAGGGAAGTTAGTTATTATTCCTGTTAAATAATCCAAATAATTCCATTGATGTGGAGTCAATGGATCCCTGAAAAGGTTTGATTATGAGCGTAATTTCTGTGCTCACACCCACTTAAAAATAAACAGTAAATATTAAAAGTTTTCTCGGTGAATCCCACTTACTTACTTTGCAAATAAAGATTGATAAGATTATTGGTGCACGCTTTTGCAAGGTACACTGATCTAAATAACCACAAGCTAAAGAATATTCATTGTTTATGTAATGGATGTAAAGTTTTTTAGTTAAAAGTTTACTAAAAAACTTATTTTATTATGTAACCCTTAGTATAAAAGTTATATAACCAAATTCAAAGAGTGTATAAAATGAATTTTCATTATTCTTCCTGGCTGGTAGCGCACTCTAGTTATGAAGTGTGCAAGTTTTCATATGCGTTACTACCAGGTGGTGGATCATCGTAGAGTTGTGACTTACCTTAAATCCGCGCCGTCCTAGTCGGGATTAGAACCCACGCTTCGGGATGGAGTTGCAATCCGAAGTCCAGTACTTTACCACCAGACCAGCCAGGCTTGATATGAATGGGCCCCTAAATTCAATCTCTTAACTATCGCAGGCCTCTGAGTCCGTAATATTTTGTTTATTGACGGATTCTTATGATATTTTACCAGACTTTATTATTTATTATTTATTTATTTATTGTTTTTTATTTCATGATGTAATTTTTTCATTTTCATTTTTTTTAACTCTCTCTCATTTTTTTAGCTCTCTCTTTTTTTTAACTATCATGATTTTTAACTATCATTTTTTCTAACTCTCTCTATTTTTTTTAACTCTCATTTTTTTAACTCTCTCTCTCTCTCTATTTTTTAACTTTATAATTGCGTCTTTTTCCAGTTTTAATTATTTGGGCCTTTTTCTAGTTTGAATTTATGTCGATGTATTTATGTTATTTATTTATTATTATTATCATTTCCTTTTTTCTTTTAAATTTTTATAATATTAATTTAAACATTTTAAAAAAAATCAAAATTTTTAAAATAATATTTAATAATATTTTTAAAATATTAACAAAAATAATTATGATATACTTTAAAAATATTATAAAATATTATTTTAAAAATTTTAATTTTTTATATTTTTAATATATTTTTAAAATGTTTTAAAAATATTCATTGATTGTATTTCAAAAGTACTTTTGAAAATATTTTAAAAATACATGAAAAACATTTTAAAAATATATTAAATTTCAATATTTTTAAAATATTGCTGTCTAACTGGGCAGGGTTATGAGCCAGACACGCTACCAACTGAGGTAACAGGGCTCCTCGGATTGTGTGCCGAGATATCCCCTTTTAACTCGTCTCGGAGCCATTAGTACCTCTAATAATACCTATCCCACGCAGTCTGAGAGTCGAGGGTGTTCATTGAAATGAGATCATCATCATCATTCATGAAAATGAGATAGGTTTACGTTAAAGTCATTCAGGTCATTTATATAACAGTTATAATAAGCAAATTAAGCAAAAGGATACTATGCGTATAAAGAAAATTTATAAAAACCCTTCCTCAATTATATAAATTTTATATAAACGTTATCTTCTGAAAATATGAATAATTATTTTCATGGGCATTTTATATAAAACTTATATACACGATATATAAACTTTAGTTAAAATGGTGATTATATAACCGGTATTAATTCCTTATACGTTTGTTAGGAAGGGGAAAGTGAATCATGCAATGGCGACACATTTCCAGCGGTTAACTTCAGAGCGCCTTCACTTGGGCGTGATACCATTTCGCTACACCACAGCTCAATAAGTCGCATTACAAGTTTTTCAATTTGATACGGTTTATAAAATTACCTGACCGACAGAGCGCCTTCAATTATACGGGGATACCATTACACGACACCGGAGCTCGTTAAGTGGTATCGTTTATTTGTCGATTTAGAGCGATGAGGAATAGAGTTTGAATAATTATAAACAGATTTATTGCAATAATCTCGATCAGAAATCTGTCCATGAGGCTATTTCGGGCAAATCTTGATTGAAGTTAGTTTTTAGCCTGTTTCATACGGTGAGAGTGAAATTTCAAATTTTGGTATCCGTCATAGGGTGTAGCTAGGATTGCCGATTTTCGCATTTAACGGAAATTCAGGGGCTTTCATACGATATAAAAATCATGTTTACGCAGAGGAATTTTTCGTATTAAAAGTCCTTGAAGGAAAGGAATTCAAGTTCTTTCACAATGAGGAACGCTATGTACAATCTTAGCAACACCCGACTCGACCTGGCTTGCCATATTTTGCATTCTCACTGTCCCTATAGTGTTGATTGATTTTTTCAGTCAAAATGTCCATATTTTCACACCTCTCTACACTCACAGACAGTTTGAAACGGTTAGTTTAAGACAATTCGACAGTGAAACCACCAACTCACGTATTTCGTTTGCGGTGTTTAAAAATCTTTGCTCCGATGTCATTTTCTTTTTTTTAAAGATCAAATCAATAATATTCCTTGAAGTTTTGACAGATTTTCTTTCGATCAGGAAGGATAAATGACAGAAATGTTCGAGAATTATCGCTGAGTAGTTTTATTGAAAAAATAAAGTATAGCAGGAAGTCGCAAACGGAGCTACGCGGTCCAGTAGTTTTACCAACGAACATCGTATTAATCAAATAAAAATGCCTCATTTGTTTATGTGTTTAAATGGGCAGACTTTTAATTTTCAAAACCATTTTCTCGATCAGAAAAATGCATTTTAATAACTCGCATTGAAAGGTCACTCAACGGTCAGGGGGACCTATGCACTATCTCAATCTGTAGAATTGATCTTCTGGATATTGGCATCCACTCGGTATTGCGACATAAAAACTAAGGATTCTAAACAGCGGGTCGGTTGTTAAATCGTTATCGAAAAGCCAAAATCGATCTGTCCCTATTCCAACAATGCTGTGTATCGATTAAGATAGTTCGATGACGTTTCAACAATTGATCCGCAGGTGTGCTAAACAGGTCTAAACTCGGTTCTTTGATGACACATTTGATAAAACGATTTCTGAGGCTGATATGCATGTTAGTTCTTCAGGTAGGACTTGAAGAAGAATAAGCGGCTATTCTCCATCAGTGTGTCGGTGGACTCAGTCCAAAACCAGTGAGAAAATTTCGCCAATGGAGATGTTGCATGTGTGAGGAATTTGCAATTTGACTGTTGATTCTTGTGTAAACGATCGCGAGAAACACGATGGTGACACTGGTTTTCTCTCAAATCAACTCCCAAACTCAAAAAAAGCTCTCAAGTTGAGGCTGAAATGGAGAGGATATCCCACGCTATCCTGAGAGTCCACCTCTACATCAAGACAAACTTTCCATGCAAAGATAGGGAGAAAATACATTGACAGGGCTGCCACTTTATTTGGGGACTCTAAAAGTGAAAACACAGCAACCCTGCTAATATATATGCTCCCTATCTCTGCATGGAGAGTTTGTTTTGATGTGGAGGTGGACTCTCAGGATAGAGTGGGATATCCCCTCCATTTTGGCTTCAACTTCAGAGCTTTTTTTGAGCTTGGGAGTTGATTTCCGAGAAAACCAGTGGTACCATTGTGTGTCTCGCAAACTTTTACATAAGAATCAATTGTCAAATCGCAAATTCCTCACACATACAACATCTCAATTTCAAGTGAGAAATTTCGAAATTTCAAAGAAATTTTGCAACACCTGATGGTTCATGCGGCGTTTTTCCTCAACATGGCAGCACGGGAGGCCGACAAATTGCCTACACGCGATTGGAAGGCGTCTATTCCGTATCTGTTTTCGGCGGAAGGATCGGACGGCTGGATCTCCGACGAGCAGTGGCGGAGAGGTCACTCACCGGATGACCCTCCGGCCTTCGGTTTTTTGCGACAAGGCCATCAATGAGATGCCCCGGACGCTGCAGTCATCCGCCGTCGAAAGCTGCACGCATGCCGCGCCAACGAAAGGAAAAAAAACTCACTGTCCCAATTTTGCAGCGCGGCCGCCGAGCCCGGAGTCGAAACTTGTCGTCTGGCCGCATTGCCGCTCCGCGGCCTTAATTCCTCGGTCACCTGGCGAAACGGCATGAACTAAACTTTAATTACCGCCGATTTAGGCCTTAACATAGATACACATTTTTACGAAGCAGCCCGAGACAATGTTAACACTGCCGTGCTGAGGAAGAACGCCGTATGAACATTTGGACGCATTTCTATCAAACGGAACTAAGCGCCTATTTGAGTTCCTTTTGAGGAATTTAGAATGCCGGATAGCGCGTTCTGTCAAACGGAACTAAGTGCCATGGAAAAGCATTGCGAGTATAGGACGGAATAAGCCCGACGCCCTGCTCCGCCGCCAATCCAAGCCCCCCTCTACCCTCCTACCCTATGGCGCTTAGTTCCGTTTGATAGAAGTACGTCCATTTGAGAGTTGCCAAATTTTCCTTGATAAAGCATGTATTTCTGACGACATTTGATCATGTTTTCACTTGAAATTTCGAGATATTTTGGATTAAATCGCGTACAAATTTGCCTGAAAATTCTGGAAAGTAATATTCGCAGTTTTCCCAGTAAATTCGATTTTTATTGGAAAAAAATTGGCAAAATTTGAAGGCTCACACGGCGTTCTTCCGTAGCGCGGCAAAACAGGAGAAAAAACAAGGGGGAAAAACGGAGAACAAGACTAAAATACAACTCAAAACTGAGTCATGTTCAGTTGAAAAATAAATTAAAAATTAAAAATATTGGGCGGGAAAGCCTGAAACCTACATATTAGTGGCCAAGATCCGTGGAAAACTTCTAGGCATTAGCATGGAGTATCTGTGTATCTGTATCTGGTATTACTGTGTATGTGCCGTTTTCTAATTGGTCCACCAGTTCTAGATTTTCCATAGGGTTCTTTGGATAAATGTGACAGGATCTTTGAAAAAGGGCCTTGCAAAAAAGTTAGAACACTCAGAGGTCGAGAGTTCCGGGTGCTGGAGCCGTAGCTTCGATTGCTCCGGGTGCTATGTCCGATACTTTCGGTCTCTGAGCCCGGAACGCGGACGTAATGTAAGTTTTTCAGTGCTCTAGCTCGTGCTTCAACTGACCCATCATCAGAGTTCGAAATTGGTGATTTCAAAAGTTTGGCAACAGCAACACTGGAGGCCCAACAGGCACAATCCAGTGAAAAAACTACCTGTTCGGTGAAATTGTGTCGAACTTTTTTTGATCGTCTTTTTTTCGGTTTGTAGATCGCGGATC